>NC_064307.1:30239433-30341313 GCF_023373825.1 Bactrocera dorsalis | reverse complement strand
TATGTATAACATTGAAAAGTGAATTTATTCTTGAAATACATCTTTTTCAACTTTTTCGCATAGGTTAGGTTAGGTTGGGTTATACTGGGCGGATTCCACGAGGCCTTTTAGTCCTTAGGAATGCCAGATAAAGATTCATTTTAATTAGAGCTGAAGTATTCGTCATGGAGAACGTTAACACTTTTTGTGAACCTTAAAAAGACTTAATATATAATTTTGATACTTCATTTAGTCCCTTTGATAGCTAGAAAGAGTGTGAGTTAAAAGAACGTGTATTTTTTTCTTGTATGCTCTTGAAACTGATCTTGGCCTCCCTACAAATCCTTAAGATATTCTCTGTCATCCTGATCCGTCTATCTGCCCATTTTTAGTTTTATAAGGTGTCCGATGACGAAAAAGAGTTTTATCGAAACACTTTACCTCTTGCAACTAGCACAACTGTGGCAAAGGTATTGATATTAACAAAACTTTATATAAAATAAAAAATGTGAAATATTTATTGTTCGACGTAATTGTCAATAGTTTATATCAAAATTTGGTATATATATGTATTTTATACATACCAGGAAGAAAGATACAAAGTTTTAAGAAAACCACGATTTCTCAATTTTAGAAATATAACTCAAATGAAGTATCAAATTCAATCGATTTCGACTATTTTCAGATAAGATATTTCAACTTTTATCCTAGTTATCACTTGTACGAACAGACCGACACAGTCAACCGGCATTCAAATCTTTTCATCATGCTGATCATTTATTTATATGTACATAACTCTATATCGATCTTAATTAATATTTGGTTGATTTGTTGTTGTTTTAACGGAATTTCTAATCCACGTTAGGATGGTAATGGTCATTTGTGTTGTCGTCGACGTCAACTAACGGGAGGCCCAAGAAACGTGCTGTTTTGGGGGGGTCGGACCATAGGGAGGAGGGTGTTAGATGAGTAGGGTTCATAGGGCATGCAAAGAGGTGGTCAGTATAATGGGGAGACTCGTTACATGCAGGACATCAAGGTCAAGGAAAGACCTTTTGATGCTCCTATAGCGGCAGGGGTGATTTCTACGAAAATCAAAAGGCATCCCGTCGTGGTCCGGAGTGCAGTATTTTGACAGGTCTGAAGTTTCCTCATCTGCGTGCCACTGCATCCAAGCGACCATATAGGTGCTGCGTAGTTAAAGACCGGCGGGCTGATTGCCTTGTATGTTGCTTGAGGATTTTGTTGCGGCTCTATACCTTGGCGATAATCGCGGTCGTTTGGGGAGAGAAGGAGCATAGACTATCGAATGTTACACCAAAAATCTTAGGATTATTGACAGTCGGAATTTTGACGCCGTCGACTGCAATATTAAGCTCAAGTCTATACTCCTTCGTCCAGTTCATAAATATGGTCACTGTGGATTTTGGGGGGAAAGTGTGAGGTTCCGTGCAGTGAGGAAAGGAGAAAGGTCGGTGGATAGATTTTTACCTTCGAACACATGCCATCGATTCTATTGCCCGACGTCAATGTCGTGCAGTCATCAGCGTACGAGGTTATGGAAACCCCCTCTGGTGGTTGAGGGAGTTTCGAGATGTAGAAGTTAAGGGGAGAGGACACCACCCTGTGGAACCACCTGTTTAATTCTCTCAGGTTGATAATTACGGTTGGTTGTAAGATTTGAAATTAAAAAAAGTTTAATACTCTGTACTAATAACAACTGTAATACATGTTGTTGAATTATATTAATATATTAATAGAATCATTATTAAATTTTTATACAATTAATGTAATTCAGCAGTATTTGAATTATATAAAAAATAGTTAATTGCTGGTAAAAATTGTTTTCAATATTGCTTTTAGTGTCCGTAAATCTGTGAATAACTCTTGTTGACTGCTTAACAACATCACTAATGAAACACAATATAAACATGTATTGGTAACTGAGAGAATTTGCGGAAAACAAGAGATGTAATTGCACGGTGCACCACAGACATTGTGATACCGAGCTCCAGAAACCAAACCGAAAAGAGGCCAATAACTGAGCTTGTATAGCGTTTACAACGGTAATGTGATACAGCGCATGTTGTGTACCTCGAAAGCGGTTCGAGTACCTTTTTCTTCGGTGCGCTTGTATGCATGTATTTATACACAAAAATGAGTGTACACAATTATAATCATATCTACTATTTTAGTCATTTATTTATTATTTACACATATTTATGTACATGCATATCTGTGTTGGTGGCACCATGCGCTTTATTATCTCGTTCGTTTTCATATTTACCGTAATTTAATTAGGTTGCACTGGAAACGGAGCACGCACCCTAACTGGATGAATTCAAAAATGTTGCAAATTTAATTACAAAACGCACGATATTGCGTTAAACGCGTCTTTGTTAACAAGAGCAAAGTATTCCGTGATGCCGTCAATGTAAAGCGTTTCCGATATTCTTATATGCATAGCTTTTTTTAAAACGCGAAACTAAAGGTTATAGTAAATGGATGATTTTTAAGAATAAAAAGTTGAATAATTTACAGGAAAACACACAAAAAAATGTATTACAGACATTCGATTTAAATATGAAATTAAATTTAATAATAAAATTTGATGTTAATATCACATTTTACTCAACTTTCAAAAAGCAGGACCTTCCGGATAATAAAAGCTAAATGGCAATAAGTTAGAAATTACTAAACGTGTCTAAATACTATTGAGTAGTTGATAAACGCTTAGGGGTGATAGTAAAAGACCCTGAATGACATCAGTAATCAAACACATTTTAATACGGAGAAACCATTTTTAATATCTTAACGATCTCCACCTTCTTGTGGAATTTACCCATAAATACTGGCAATGAGATATCATCTAAAGCTTATACTTGTACGAGTATACATGTTTTCTACTCTTATGAAAATATCAAAATTGTCTTTTAAGGTTAACATAAAGGGTGATCCATTTCGAAATTCCCTACTTTTTTAAAGAAATAATACAGTACGGCTACTTGTCTGTTGGTCAATTAGTTGAGTTTAATTTTCAATGATTCGTTGGAGCATTTCAACATCGGTGGTCGAGCGGGTTTAGTTCTTGCACAATCTGTATTTTGTACGCTTTCGAAATGCGAAATACATGCTTTACAGAACGTGAATTTTCGTTATAAAGTTAAACGATTTGTAAACGTATATCAGGCGTAAGTCTTTGGGCTATGAAATGCCATACAACAATTAACAAAAATAACATGCCAGGTTGACAGAACTCACGTTTGATCTGTCAAAAAAAGGCTATTGAAAAAGTTACCTCTACTTGGATCACCCGATATTTATTAGATGTATAGCTAAATACTTGCGAATACATATGTCATTGCAATGATAATATACGAGAATGAGCCAATTTAACACCATTTACCCAAATGCATATACGATTATGATCGCACGTATAGACACGTTGCCTATTCTTTATTTGCCTTTGTATGCACTCTTTGTTTACTTTTTATTGTTCGCTATATCTATAAGCATGGGCATACAGTTCTTTAGATACCTGTTTACCTTTATTCCTTTAAAGAAGCAGCTCGACATCATTTTAATTTTTCTTTACTCGCGGCAGTCTCGTTATTTTATCATTATAAGTGGCATAGCCATAAACTCAAATAAAAGTGTCAAACTCTAAAGGCAAAGAAGACTACACAAAATGCGCGAAGAAATTGCAAATTTGTTCCTTGTAATGGAAGTTTCAACAAAAGCTGGCAAGAAGCACTTAATATATAGTTGCTGGTCAGCGAATGAGTACCAGCTATAGCTATGAAAATGTATTGAAGGGCAACCGTAGACAATTAATATGAATAAAGTTCAAATGAGAATTTGTGTGCCACCTTTGCGAAAGGTACGAGATAATAATGTATATTAATACTTATGGTAGCAAACATGCGAATATTGCTTACTTCTTTTTAGGTTTTCAAGTTATAAACTGCATTATTAAATTCACGAAGCTACTCTTCGTAAGTAAAAATGACACTCATACGCCTTGTATTACACTCAATTTAATTATTAAAGGACGATGAACAATATTAGCCTACGTAGTTTTTGGAAATATCCTAATTATCAAGGGACCATATCTTTATTCCCACTATAAGTTGGCTGTTAATTAATGAGCATTTTCCAGATGTTAATCAATTTTGTAAATAAAAAGATATGTTTATATATTTTCTTTAAATTTATAGTTTTTCAATTATTATTTTTGATTAAATTTAAAAAATAATTAAAAATGGTAAATTTTAAAAATATTTATTTAGGAATACTATAAACTTAGTTATTATAAGACTTGAGTGGGGTAATCAAGAGCTTCATTGTATTATTAATATTATCACAAAAACTCGTTACATGGATTGAAATTACAATCCAATAAGAACATTATTCAAATCAAGAATACCGCACAAAGTATGACAATTTAGAGTTTTTGCCAGTTAAATTCCAAAACTTAACAAATGCCAAAATATCGACAAACTTCCGTTGTAAAAAGTACAAACAAGAAAACAGTACTTATGTTGCACCTAAAAATGTCGCTAAATGTGGTTTTCACTCGTGACTTTTTTTAAAAAAGGAACTAAAATAGTTGCACTACAGAATGTCTAACGAAGCAGTGGTAGGTGTATGACCACTTACTTTATGCAGCACACGTGTCAGCACAAAAATCCGCAAATGTGGTAAAATAAAAGATCAGACCATACATGGTAACTAAAACAAAATGGAATCAAGAATTACACTGGTCTACAGTGGTTGCCTTATATATAAGTTTTCTTTTTGGATTTATTTAAGTGCACAGTTCATGGAACTACCATTGGTTTTTGTTGACTTTTCTCTTGTTTAATTTTAAATCTTTGTTTCTAGTTTACACTAAAAAAATTAGAAAATTATCAGGTATAACAAACTAAGTATGAGACTGATTTCATAAAAACCGTATATTTGAAAATTATTCTACAACTCTGCCATCCTCTTCAAAGTAGTCCCCTTGAGCAGCTATACAGCGATTCCAGCGCGTTTTCCATGCTTCGTAACATTTCTGGAACGCTTCGACTGGGATGTCCGCGAGTACCCTCGTCACGGCCGCCTAGATGTCCGTAATCGACTCAAAATGGGTTCCTTTGACCACCGATTTTGATTTAGGAAACAAAAAAAAGTCACGGGGTAACAAGTCGTGCGAATAAGGCGGCTGTTGCAACACGGCAATCCCTTTAGAGACCAAATACTGGAACACGCTGATGGCAGTGTGGCACGGCGCGTTGTCGTCATGAAGGATCCAGTTATGAGCGATGTCTGGGCACACCCTGTTGACTCGTTTCCGCAATCTTTCGAGTCCTTGGCAACAGTAGACGTGATTCACAGTTTTCCCCGGTGGAACGAATTCTTTGTGGACGATTCCACGGCAATCAAAAACGGCAATAATCATCGTTTTCACCTTCGACTTGCTCATGCGAGATTTTTTCAGGCGGGGGTCGCGCGGAGGTAACCATTGTGAGCTTTGGCGTTTGGTTTCCGGGTCGTTTTGGAAAAACAGAGCACTGTCGTTATACACTCTTACAATTTTAGCGTAAGTTTCCGAAGCTGTTTCGCCCAATCAGGCGCAAAATTTTATCGCGACGCGTTGCTCTTGATTTCGTTTTTCCATTTTCGTGACGAGCACTACAAACACACGTCTACTCAACTTGACGCAGCAGGCGAACTAAACAAGCTAGAGCGATGGTATATATTTGTATATATATCAATGGAGAGGGGAGGGATGCCGGAAAAAGAGAAAGGGAATTTCAAGGTAACAGGTTTACCACAAGCGCGGTAGTAAAATCAGTCTCATTACTTAATTGTCAAACCTCGTATGAATCCAAATAAACTTTTAGATTCTGTTCATTCAATCATTGTATTTATTCCTGAAATTATGAACAATATCTTACTATTTTTTTCTTATAGGAGTATGTTATTGTTATTATAAAAAGCTTTTCTTCTTTCTTTAATTTAGCGGCGCAAACTTAAAAAAAATTATGAATACTAGGTATATATTTGAGCCAGTATTCTAGAATGCCTAATAAATTGTATTATACAAGTTTCCGCACCAATTAAGGTAATATATAGTATGTCAACTCAATTGCACCGAATTACAGCACAGTGCGCAGAAAATGATCACCAACAATACCTTCTAAGTGATGTTTCACATGACAATCCCCGTTAAACAACTCTATAGGTAGAATTCTCATTTAATGGCATTTCACACCAAATTAAACTGCATTTCTGTGTGGATACATGTGTTTATAAAGCATAAATAATTGAACATATTCAGCAAATGTGATCGAACAAACTTTAATTCAACCTAAGGTAATCATTATAATTTGAATGAAATCATTGTATGCACAGTCTACTTTGTAGGTAAGAATGGCAGCAATACGCGAGTAACCCGCTTGCGGTGAGTTAATTCGATATATCGAAGTTCTTGTCACATGACTTACTGGAAAGATTGATTAGGTCTCACCTACCGCCTTCATTGAATGTTGAATAACAGGATACATAAGGATTTGCTGTATATTCAAATGAGTGCACATTAACATTCGAAGCCAAATTGATATATCACTTAACTCGGTGCGCCACTTAAAGTCATTAGCGTAAGTGATTTTTCTTCGGCACAAAACGCGACATAGAGAGACTACTGAATGAGTGATTAACTACAAGCGGATAATAGAAAGTAAGTGGAGCTTTTCCGTTATGCTGGGCTAGGTACATTATACGCCATCACACAATTAAAGGCACATTTGTTTTGTTGATTGATCGCAGTAATTTAAATAAATAAACGCATTTACATTGCAAGTGTAAGAGAGCTTATGCAGCAAAAATTAATATCACAAAGACATAGGATGAAATTTGGGTAAGGGTGAGTTTTCTGCAAGTTCATCGACTTTACAGTTTTGATTTGGCTGTGGTCAGACACCCAGACAAGTTTAATAAAGAAGTAGGTTGATACTGCTATTGTGGTCAGGAGTGCTTAACTAGCATTGCGCTCACTCTCACTTCAGAAAAGCACATCTTTTGTTAGCTTAATGGCTGCCCTTTCTGTTTGATAGACAGTTCAGTGACCTGATAGCCTGAGCAGATTGAGAGATTCCTCGTGCTTAGGTTAAATTACAAATGGTATTCAAGAACACTATGAAAGCAACATTATATGCTTAGGCTACCACTCGACAGCCTCGTTTCTTGAGTTCTTTAAATAGATCATTTACAGCTAAGATAAATAATATAGGAGACAGAACCCTATCTTGACCTCTCCCAGAGCACGCAAGACAACATAATAGATGTTTGAGGTTCATTTCGACCTCAAGCCTATCAAGGGCATTAATTCCCCCTTTCGGTCGCATATTGTTGAATGCTCCCTCAATGTCCTCAACGCATATTCATAATGTATGAGGGCTCCTTACAGCGTCTGACACAACGGCGTGAAAATAAACAAGTAAGGAAGGGCCAAGTTCGGGTGTCACCCAACATTTTATACTCTCGCATGATAAAGTGATAATCGAAATTTGGCACGAAGGGTCGCATTAGGGAGGGGTATATTTGGACATAATTTTTTTTGGAAAAGTGGGCGTGGCCCCGCCCCCTATTAAGTTTTTTGTACATATCTCGGAAACTACTATAGCTATGTCAACCAAACTCTATAGGGTCTTTCAGGCATTTCCATATACAGTTCAAAAATCAGATAATAACCACGCCCACCTCCCAACAAAGGCTATGTTGAAAATCACTAAAAGTACGTTAACCGACTAACAAAAAACGTCAGAAACACTTAATTTTACGGAAGAAATGGCAGAAGGAAGCTGCACCCAGGCTTTTTTTTATTTATTTAAAAAATTGGCGTTGGTCGCCCACTTATAGAACAAAAACCATATCTCAGGGACTAGTAATCTAATTAATTTTACAGCAAAATAAACAAATATGTTAATGACGGATAATGAAATCTCGATTGCCACTTCATCATGCGAGACTATAAAATGTTCGGTGACACCCGAACTTAGCCCTTCCTTACTTGTTTGTTATTAAAAATAGTACTGTCGAATTGGGGTAAGCAAAATTCAACTGGTTACAGCAAATAATAAAAATGTGTGCTTATGCGAAGACTATTTCTCTTTTCCTGACTACAAAAATGTATTCGATACATATTTCGATTCAAGATTTGAAAAAGTAGTCTAGACAGCAAATTTGTATGTAGTAATAATGATAAAACTGCCAGTAACTAGAGTTAGATATTCATACATATTTCATCTTCCAATACTCAACCTGTTAAGTGCTTTGTCATCAGATAGTAAAATAAGTACTTTATTCTTTCCTGAAAACTACATCGGATCTATTGACCACTAATGCCTTTCATTTAAGCATTGTGATTGGAATAAATGTTCTTCGACTTTAGAAACAAGAAAGCACGTATAGGAAATTAACAATAGCACCGTAAATAAAGCATTTCTCCAATTGCAATTTAACAAATTCACTTCCTGTATATCTGACGCAGCAAAATGATGACCGCATATGATTTGTCAACGTATGTAGCGACAAAACACCATTGTTTTGAATGTAAGAGTTGTGCTTCTCGTTCTAAAGTTAATTGAAATTTGCCTTTTAGTGATTGGCATGCGCTTGATCACAGGTCTAATATATGTATGTTCTTCGTATGAAAGAATGTATGTAAGCAGTTCTATTACATTGTGTTAATTTTATATAATTCCGTTGACTATTTCCAGTTACGTGCATAATTACGCAAAACCTTTTTAACTACCGAAGAGAACACATATGCACATATTATTTGTACATACATATACAAATAGAAGAAGAGTTCTTTCACGTACATACATTTCCAATAAGTTTTTAATGAATATTAAATCCGTCTTCAAAACGAGCAATGGTAACGGACTTCTATTTCAAATACACATTTATTTAGTAGTTAAGTGCTTAGTCTAAAATAAAGAGTAGCAATGGATAGCTCTTTCTATTTACGAAAATTTCACTTTAAGGGGTTAAAAACTTTTGAGAAGATAAAATAAAAAAAAAGTAAGAAAGTGCGAATATTACCGTTCATTTGATATTCTCGCAATTTGCAGGTATAAAAGACAAAGAAATATCATATAAAGTTAATATTATTTCTTTATATAAGCTTCAATGGGCCACAATCATAGTAAAATTAAATAGAAAACACATTTTCCAGCTCCACAATTGTATTTTTTTTTATAAAAACATATTGCACAAATGAAGGGTAGATTTTTTTATGGAACAACACATACGCATACCCTCGTTTGTCGAAAATTTCCGTGACTATTTTAGATAAACTGGATAAAATTCTACACTTCATTGATTATTAAATCTCCTCATTTAAAGCACCAAACAGTGACTGGTTGCGGCTAATTAGACTATTAACAAACCCATCATGATAACAATGTGCCTCATGTCTAAAAATAATTTTGCTCAAAAAATCACCATCCAAACTTTCATTATTTTTGAACAATTGCTGAATATTGAAGGCTCGTTGTTCTATCGTCTAACCCTCCATTTTTTCCAAGCCTAAACAGTTAGCTGTCGATTTCTTCTTTTACATTTGCAACATGTTTCTACAGAATATAATAGTTTCTTTCACCTAACGGTTGTTTGAATAATCTAACAAGAAAGGGCTAAGTTCGGGTATAACCGATTTCACCAAAAAGTCGTCTAATTTTTACCCCGGCCCCTATAAAGCCTTGTCATACTATTCCGGCTGCAAACTCGGGGAGTGAGCGATTTCGTCTGTTTTCACACTATAGGTAGTAGTTCTTATAGTAATCGAGCTTAGCAAATTTTTTTGTTGTAGCGATTGTGGTTTAAGAGATATGTACATTAAACATATTAGAGGGCCACTCACTTTTTCAAAAATTTTTTTCCACAGGTGCTACTTGCAGCTGCGATTCTCTGCACCATATTACAGTTTACGCACCAATTTGAGATGAGCTTGTGGCATGTAAGTATGAACAAATACAAATAAAATCATGTCGATACTACACCCAATTGCCACATACACCCTGTCAAGAAATGATCGGGTATTTTTCATTTTCCCCTCTCATCTCCCGGTTATTATTTGTAATGCATGTTACAATGATTTTCGCTTTTCTTACAAACTTTACGCCGATTATATATGTAGGTCATTATGTGAGTTATATATTTACTTATATATTCATACTTATATAATTGATTGGACTCCCAACCTCTGGTACTTTAAGATATGTATTTCCCTAGCTTCGAATATTACAAGTTGCAAGAGTATAAGTTAAGCGGTTCCCCAGCCTTCCTTGTTTCGTTAATATTTTTTTGAATAATTAATTAAACTGTAAATGAGATTCGTTAAAAAACTAAACATATTAAAAATTCAACAGACCAGGAGGCTAAGTGCATTTCAGTTGACGGTTTAAAATTAATTTTCTTTGCAGCCGCCCTTTAGTGATGACAATTCGCAGTGGAAGTGGTGCAACATATACAATATGTGATAACATAATTAAGGGAATAAAATTCATTTAAAAAGTGTTGAATTAAGGAAATAATGAAGAACTTAAACGTGAGTAAGCTGTGGGCAGGGCGAATTTAACTGCATAATATTGTCTTGCGTAATACCGTGGAGAGTTTGAAAAACCAGACAAGTGGGTGGAAAAAATAAAGTAGAAATGCAAGTAGGAGTAAGGTTATGCAAATTAGCAAACCACGTTTTGTTGTAATTTTTTTGTGTTATGTGTTTATAGGTTGTTAAAAACAAACTTGCGTATACAGTTATAACAGACTTTGATGGAAGTTCTGGTAAGGGGAATGAATATTATATTATAAATGCATACCTTCTTATATATAAAGTGCATGTACTTATACGTTTATGTTAAGGTTAACTACAATTAGCAAAAATATAATCTAACTACCTTACTCGTGTTTCATTTTTAAAATGTAATCTAAATAGTTTACTAGTGGGAAATGGTAAAATGGTAGAAGAATCTTGTAATTTCTAATGAATAAAACGTTTTAATTGTTTGTGTGGTGGGTCTACTGTGCACTCGGCCATTCATATTAGGCTGCTGGATTTTCCGTAATAAAATTTAACAACCTATTATAACCATGAACGGAAGGCGTTATGCAGACGTAGAGACCATTCAAAAGGCTTGCACCGGCATACTGGCGGCCATAAGGGCCAACGAGCTAAAACACTCGTTTGACATGCTTTTGGACCGTGCAAAAAGCTGTACTGAAGCAAAAGAAGACTATTTTGAATAAAATAAATTGATTACATTACATTTGTTCCGTTGTTTTAAGTCTGTTTACTTTGGAATACACCTTGTTTAAGAATGCTTATTATACCAAAGCTTGTGTCAGCCTGTCCTGTCGTCAAACAAACAGTCTTTGCACTCGCGACACTGTTGGCAGTCATAGCTTCGAAGTTGTAAATAATTTATTTTATCTTGGAACCAGCATCAACACCAACATTAACCTCAACCTCGAAATCCAACGCAGAATAATTCGGTGGAACGATGAGCAGTACGAGATATACGACGACATTGACATAGTTCAGGGAACTTAAAGACATCGGCTATGCTGGAACTTGTGCCCTCTGCTCCATCACATATAGTATATTCTCAAAAGTCCTGCACTCCGACTAATTCCATGAACTTGCTGGGCGCTACTGAGATGCTGTGATCCTTATACATTTAAATTGATCCAAAGACTTTCAGCCAAAGCAATTTAGAATCAGGTGTTGTAGAGTTTCTATAGATAAATTTAAGAGAAATTCGTGAAGGTCGTTCAAAATCTGTTTTTGTTCGAGAAATTGTTGATGCTGTGCACAGACACCTACGTGTATTGATGGGACCAACGTACATACTATTTACTTTGATCGAGAATGAACACTTGACTAAAAAAATTGTACACGTTAGATCCCACACAATTCTACAGTCGCTTAATTAAAGGCTCGTGTCTATTGGTGGAGGGAAATGTTAATAAAGTACGACAGCAATGCTTAAAAGTACGCCTCTGACTCATGACATATGCTGAATCGCTGATTTACGCATACAAGCGCGAATATAAACAGCAGTCGACAGTATGTGTGTTTCCAGATCAGCCGAATTTAACAAAAGTTTTTCGCTCACTTAGCACTTCCCAGTAACTGGTTTCCTGTTTATATTTTTGTTTATCATTTTTGTTGTCAGTGTTTAAAAAACACCAATCAAAATATCACTTAATTAATCATAAAATTAACGAAATTGTTTACAAATAAGCGAATGTGAAGAGAGAAACCTATGTATACAAATGCAGAATACAATATAATAATGAAACCGATTACTTTCCGGCTAAATTTTAAATTTCAGTTTTTTTTCTCTGGCATTTCAAAGTAAGCACAAATAAAAGTTATTTATAAAATGTTACAATTTTGATGTAAAACTTTCTTGGCAGTCATCATTGAATGTTGCGTATACGCCCTAGTACCCAGACACTGCAAATAAACTGTTTGCACCCTTTTACAGAATAGGCTAAAAAACTGTAGGACCAACTTTTTACATCGATCCGCCCTTAATTTCATTTAACAATCGAGCAGAGCTAGCACCAAACGCAACAGGCCGAACCACCCAGGCAGAAAAAATTAAAAGAAATATCGACGCGCTGGATTACGAAGCTTTAAACTGTCGATTGGTTGAAATTTCTGAATGCAAATTGAAAAATTTACAGTTTAAAACCCCTTAAAACATTGTTACTAATAAGACAGTACAATTATTATGCGAAAACGTAATTGGTACACAGGTATTCATGCATAGTTCAAAGTCCTGTTATAAATAAAAATATTTGTACGATAATTTGTCGTTCGGTTAAGGCACTTTATCAGTTTTCGATCTGCGTCATTTTGCGGGTGTGGCAATGGTCTGATGCCGCTCGTTCCCAGTTCTTGGTTGTCAAGGAATCTATGACCTAAAATTGTTCAACATATCTCCTAATTTACACAAGTAAGACAGTCTAGTGATATTTCTTTAAGCCGGGCTTAACAATTTTATAAAAAAACCATAAGTAACTAAAATAATGAAAGATGAAAAAATCGCATCAAATTTACAAATGCAAATTTAACCGATTTTCAGTAAATTCGGTAAAAATATAGTAGAACATAACTACAATTTTCAAGCCTAATAGACAATAATATCACAATGTTCTTTATTTGCGTAATTCATTCTCTTATATTGACATATAAACAAGAAATATATGACTCAAGATTAAACAGTAAACAATTAAGTACAAGGTGAACTTCTGTAAATAAAAAATTATTTCTGTTTAATTCATTAATCCATATACGTATGTCCTGAGCAAAGTAGGATGCGCTATAATTGAAATTGCTGCCACCACTATTAAAAACCACGATTATTTGTATTAACAGACACACTGTTAAGTCAAAGTTTTTAATTTGGCTACGCAAGAACATCGTTGTTGAACTTTATTTTGAAACTGAATGGCAAAGTAATTGGAATTCAGTGCTTGCGAACAGTTACCTAAATTGAACTTTTTGGTAACTGTTTTCACTTTAATAAAATTCGTCGGAAAACTTTCTATTTACTGAGTTAACAGATTCAATAGTTCGTAGGTAACAATTGAAAATTCAATAAAAATGTATTGAAAATCATGTATATAGTATATCACCTAAATCTAAGCGAGATATATAAATGAACAGGCGGACGAGAAAAGTTGATATGCAGGGGACTTTCTGTCTGTCCGTCGTTCGTGTAAGCGATGCCCGCAAAATGCCAATAACGAAAAAGCTGTAAAGTGCCATAGCTAAGCACTAAGGTATAGAGCTGTAATTTGACACAGAAGATTGTAGTAGTAAGGGCCACATGTGGGCTGAAAATTTATAAAAAGTGGGAGTGGCTCCGACCTCTAATTGGTTTAATGCACATGCCTTCTATACCAGTACAGCTTCCAAATTCACCAAATTCGCTTATGACAATTCCGATGAGAAGTCCTACCGGCAGTATGAAAATAGATGAAATCGGATGATAGATCCGCCCCTTTCCATGTAAGCATGTTTTTAATACCTAAAGCTAATCGAGATATGTACGAGTCTATAATTTTTCACATGGTAGGGTTGAAATTGAATTTATCTTTATACTATATGTTTGATTGCTTTATAGTATTTGAAAATACCTTTATGCACATGGTTCGTGAAATCGAAAACGATAAACAAGTTTTAGTATCAACCTTATTTATTGTTATGATTTTTAAGATTTTATAGGGCCAAAAGCGCCCAAGCCTCTAACAATATATTTGAAACTGATTGGAAACTTTCTGTTGCGTTTCGAGATTGTGAGGACTATTTTTTAACTTCCTTCACAATTTTAATGCATATACATTTTGTGAACATTTCATTTCTGCGGTTTTACTCAAATGCACGGAAATATGTACTTCTGAAATGTCGGAGTTAATTTACATGGAAAAATATAATAAAATATTAAGCCATAGAAATGCTAGTAAATGCAAGAATAAACTTTCTACAACACACTTATAAATACACATATGTTAGCACTCACTGAGTCAATAAATTAAATCCACACAAAGGAGAGTAATCGACAACATATAAATATACATACGTATACGGCATTGTTACGGAGTCGAGTCTTGTAGATAAAATCGTGCTGTCAACCGCTTCCCACAGGCAAATGACAATATGGTTTGCATGACAAGTCCCTCTTTACATCCAGCGAGTTGCACTATCTTTTAGGTACGCAGCCATTTTTTCCTTGTAGCATTTACAGGAAATGAATTTGTTGAATTGCATCTGGCAAAAAGATTCATTAACAGTGCTATTGTTAAATCTACCTTAACATATGCAATTTCTTGTTCAGATAAAGGCAATGTTTGAAGTCGGAAAATGGAAGTAAGAAAATAATGAGTGGGATATGCTGAAATTGCAGATAAAATGAACAATACGAGAAATGACTGTATAAATATACTTAAGTATATCGCTTAACTATCTTATATTACTATTTCATTGTATACTGCTGACAAAAGACAAACGAGCTGTTATATATAGGGTGCGAAACCAGTTTTTGGATAGTTTGTTGCCCTCGCGTAATGCACATTCTTCCTTATATAGCTAGAATAAAATTCTTTTGTTAATGGCTTTTCAACAATATTGGTAATGGTATTGTATGGACCATCTGTGCATATGCTTCATTAATTGGAAAGCGAAAAAATATATTTTTGTTTTCGAAAACTGTCTTGCATGAAAGTTTTTATACTGGTTACCAAAGAGTGGCCGATAAGTGTATCAAAAATAGGTGCTGTGCATAAGGAAAAAAAAGTTGAAGCAAATTTATAACTAAGTCTTGATGATATAAATATAATTAATACTCATTGCAAAGAAGTGTTGAATATAATCATGCGAAAATGTTTATTTTCACAATAGGATGATAATGCCTCAAGCGTTTCTTCACTTTAAATACATTCTCTATATAATGTTAAGCTTAAGATACCCAAGTGTTGCAATTTGGAACTCACAACTTTATCGTTTAGCTAAACGTTTTTGATGCTATATATGCTTAGACCATTTTAACATACGAGTGTTATTGTTGTTTACTGAAACTTAAAATATTCATCTCTGCCTAAAATTGGAATTATATAAAACATTTTCGGGTGATTATTTTTGACAAACTTTCTACGTAAATTAACTCGGCAATAGTGCATAAATGAACTTAGTTCAGTTTTAGACCATGAAATTCAATCAAAGACTAGTCTTTAAGGATGGTATGGTGAATCCAATTAAGGTCGTAGATCGCTCCAAGTGGAATTGAATACATCTCTCCAAAATTAGTTGTTATTCCTGAAACTATAACTGTTGTTGGTAAACTGATATTGCAAGGTCATCATATAAGCCATTGAAAGCTGCTATATGCATTAGTGAGACCAGCACACGGAAGGATATGGATGCTCGTTTTATTTTATTTTTTTGGAAGAACAAGACTCGTTGCAACCATACCACTAAGAAAGTGGAGAGAATTCTGAGTGGCACACAACCATTCGATTACCAGTTATCTCTGAAGAAACTAAAAAAAATCAATCGCTGAAAAAGGATCACTGTTCACTCACACATCAATATGAAACAACTACACTCAAAACACCGATGTGTGATATAACCACCTGACTGACCTGACTTTGCACCGAATGACTTCTTTTTTCCCGTACGTACCATATTTACAATATGTATTTATACATATAAGGAAAAAAATTGTAAACTTTTTTGGCAACAAACTATAATATGTTGTTACGCATACGCCTCCGGCATTACTATCAAAAAACTTTTAAATTTATGCTCGGTGTAAAGTTATGCCAAGTTTGCTCCGCCCATGATTAAGTTTTTAGTGCGTGAAAGAAATGTACTTTGATTTGAAGTTACAGCCACCCATGATTTTTGTTGTCCAATTTACTTGTGTTGCACACTTTATATTTATTATTACCTTGACTTTTTCTTGTAAGACTTATATACTAAATCTGTTGCAATAGGTAAAAATCATAGTAGTTATGTAAATAGAAATACTTTCAAGTTGAAAAAAGTCAGCCTTTCTAGATGGACTCAATGTTAAACTATCTTTAAGCTTAACTGAGTGTAGAAATATTTTTATATGCAACATCATGTTCCCTCAAAAAATTTTGAAATGATGAAATTTAATATGTTGTCTAATCTAGATCGGTCTCACTGCAGTCGGAGTACTTTATGGAATATTAAACAATTAGGATTGAGTTGAAAATATTTAAGTAGTTAAAAAGGCCCACATTGATTTCATTATATTTTAATAATAAATGCTACTTGTAATTTTCACCTAAAAGCATTTGTAGCTGCATATAAATTTGAAACTCCATACATAGCTTAACTTTATGAATTTTTGAAATATTCTGCTATTTATTTATGTGGGCGAAACGGGAGTAAGATATTTTAATTTGCGGTGGATGCGATGTTTTGATTTAAAAGATATAAACAATCGCAGCTTAACTCTCTTGAAATTTTTAATTACGTTTTTATTATTTTCTATAAATAGGAAAATGCACTGTTTTGTTTGTAATTTACTGCTCTATAAAATGGTCTTATATTTATAATTTTTATTATAATGTGGTAATACCTCATAATTTAATTGTTCATAGTACTAAATGAAAAAAATGCTCCAATTCCAAGAAATTCTCTCCAAGTATTAGCTTTTAATTGATTGTTTGGTGGGATCAGAAAGATGTGATATATCATGACCTTCTTAATCCTGATGAGACTGTTAGTACTAATCGCCTGTAAACTTTGCATATCAACCTTTAGTGCTTGATTTGGATGGGGCCCTGTCTGGAAACTCATTATCAAACCAAATTTTTACTGTATTTTTCCCTTCAAATATTTTATTAACAAGCAAAACTCCTTCTTATCCATTCTTTTTACAACAACTGAAGTTGCTTCACTCAAAATGATATAACTTACAAACTAATGATTCGATAGCTGTAAACTATACACATGCACCGTTTGAAGGGTAGTGTTAACTAGAAATTATATGAATAAAATTTTAGTAACTTCAGCCAAAACTAAAGAGTGGTGTTTTCGTTCTTCAAAAAATCACCATTTTTAGGGCAGTCAAACGTCCTTCTTCATCTAACCGTTGTACATATCACCTAAAACTAAGCGAGATAAATATATGGTTATACATATAGATATATAAAAATTATCAAGTTGAAGAGACGAGCAAGCTATAACTTGAGTAAGAAGAGAGATTTCTAGATGAAACTTGATATGGGCGTTCCTTGGCCAAAAAATACTAGCTCCTGTGTGGGCATAATCGAAATGCGCTCACTCCCCATATAACGATACTGTTAAAAACTATTTAAAGTGCGATAAATCAATAACAATAAAAGTTAGTCAATGTGATGATTTATAATTCAGAGATAAACCCTTCCTGATAGTAGTACATATATGTACTACGAATGGGTTGAAGGAGGTTAAAACTTCCTGTAGCCTTCATATACCCAATATAAAAATTTTGGAACTTCCGTGTGATTTTATACTTCATACACATATCGACCAATATGCAAGTTATCTTACTAATAAAATTGAGAAAACGTTTTCAAATAACAATGCTTTTTCGTGCTTAGAATGAATAAAATCCGGTGGAAACTCATCCTAGACCCCATATAACTAACAAGCACAGGGCTTTAATCCGTTCAGGCTGCAAGAATATGAAAAATTCGGTTATACCCGAAATTAGACCTTTCTTATCAGTTAATTTAAATTTTGCGGGAAAATCCATTCATCGGAATAATTGTTTGCCTCGAGCAAGTGATCTGATTGGTGCAAATTATTCAAAGGGAGGGGCGAGATTGCGCTCACGATAGACCACGTCAAGAACGGCCATAAACATTAACTTATGATCAACATGTCAATAAAATAAAACAATTGGTACTTGAGAATCGACTAATAGTCGGAGATCTTAATGGCATCGTTGGAATATCGGAAGGGTCAGTGAAAATCATTATGAAATATCTGTTGGGCCTAGGAAAAGTGAAAGCACAATTCGGTCGAAAATCACTAAAATTTTTCGAAAACCGCGTCGCGTTAACGTATATGAAACAAACAGTTATTGAAGTCAGTTATCGCAATAACCTCAATTTTGCGTTGCAATTCCCCTTTAGTTTATTCAATTGACTCAACGTTTTCTCCGGAGCAGTCGATTGAGTTTCCTGCATAGCCAAAAATCACACGGAGCTAAATCAATCTAATATGGTGGTTGCGGGACGAAATTTGTTGAAATTTTGGTGAAAAACTCACGAAGAATGAATCCAGTATGGGACGGTGCACTCAATTAGTATTCCTGGTAGACAGTTTGGCCAATCGAAGAAAACAGTAAACATAACCTTGATTTTTGACCTGCCTTGAAGTGGTTTTTTGGCTTTGACTAAGCTTCTACACGAAGTTCGGCAGACTGACTGCCTGTTTTGAGTAGCAAGTTAGTTGTTTTGGAACCCAGAGTGCTTTAACTTCTCTTAGGACCAGGTGATCTTTCAAAATGGTTTTTACTGATCTTTCCTATTTTCCAACGATGCCAGTAAGATCTATCACTGTTAATTGTCGATTCTTAAATAACGGGTTTTTTTTTTGAGGTTAGGATTTTCATGCATTAGTATTTGACAGATCACGTGGGATTTCAGACATGGTGTCAAAGAGAAAGATGCTCAGTATGCTTTGACATTTCATCATGAATAGACTTACTAACGAGCAACGCTTGCAAATCATTGAATTTTATTACCAAAATCAGTGTTCGGTTCGAAATGTGTTTCGCGCTTTATTTTGTTCAGCGATGAGGCTCATTTCTGGTTGAATGGCTACGTAAATAAGCAAAATTGCCGCATTTGGGGTGAAGAGCAACCAGAAGCCGTTCAAGAACTCCCATGCATCCCGAAAAATGCACTGTTTGGTGTGGTTTGTACGCTGGTGGAATCATTGGACCGTATTTTTTCAAAGATGCTGTTGGACGCAACGTTACGGTGAATGGCGATCGCTATCGTTCGATGCTAACAAACTTTTTGTTGCCAAAAATGGAAGAACTGAACTTGGTTGACATGTGGTTTCAACAAGATGGCGCTACATGCCACACAGCTCGCGATTCTATGGCCATTTTGAGGGAAAACTTCGGACAACAATTCATCTCAAGAAATGGACCCGTAAGTTGGCCACCAAGATCATGCGATTTAACGCCTTTAGACTATTTTTGGTGGGGCTACGTCAAGTCTAAAGTCTACAGAAATAAGCCAGCAACTATTCCAGCTTTGGAAGACAACATTTCCGAAGAAATTCGGGCTATTCCGGCCGAAATGCTCGAAAAAGTTGCCCAAAATTGGACTTTCCGAATGGACCACCTAAGACGCAGCCGCGGTCAACATTTAAATGAAATTATCTTCAAAAAGTAAATGTCATGAACCAATCTAACGTTTCAAATAAAGAACCGATGAGATTTTGCAAATATTATGCGTTTTTTTTTAAAAAAAAGTTATCAAGCTCTTAAAAAATCACCCTTTATCAATTAATTTATTGACTGATGATCAAAGTTGAAGTTAATGGCTGTCCCCCTTTGCATATTTTGTACCAATACACTTGGTTGCAGCAAACAATTATCACTGAAGGCCTTTTGCAACATCGAAATTTCATTCCACATACAAAATTTAATGGAACTTTTTTGTTGAATAATTTTACTCATCATAAAAATCGAGGAATGCACTCTATGTACTTCAGAAAGACAAGCCTATACTAAACTCTAATGACTATTTTGATGGATATTTGGCACAGATATCACTGATAGTCAAACCAACCTAGAACAAAAATATTTCGACTAATAGATTTTCATGTGAAATTTAAATTAAAAATTCTTACTATTTATTGCCCATCGTTAAACAGTTTTCATTCTCAGCTCAGCCTTTGGAGCTCCAACTTCATTATACTGTAATGTGAAAACAAATATGTTTACATGCATACAACCATTAAACCAGTTCTTTTGGTAATAGCCAAGAGCAAACGGATATCGCACCAAATCATTTGAGACCTAAAATTTACATTTTAATAAGCCAAACTTTAATGCCGCTGGATGTGTAGTTATTAACCGCTTTCATATAGATTGAAAATTTTGTTTAATAAATATAAACTTCTATCCAATTGAGCAGCGCACATATAAATTTTACAGAACTGCAAACAATATTCAGTAAGATAATATTTACCTATCAGTATAGAACTATTTTTCATCAATTTTTGATAGAAAGCAAAAATTCAGGCATCTCAAAGTATTTTTTTAAAAATATCAATAAATGTTTTCAACAGAGTCTAGACAATGACTTCAAACATTGCAAAAGCTTCTAATAGAAATAATTTATTCATTCTTATTTCAATTTTGGAAATTAACTTTGTTTACAAGAAATTTTGCAAACTTTTCCAACACACGCTACATTAAAATTAAATTAAAATCTTTAACCCACAAGCTCTCAAGCACAGAATAGAGCAAAATAAATATAACATTTTGAAAGCTTCGATTAGTAACTAGCCTCGGGGTATATGAAATTGAAAATTTAGCAAAGCTCAGGAAATAACAACCGCCTTTGCAATAAGACTATAACCCTGTCAACAAAAAAACTCCATTGCCGCTGAGTAATTATATATTTATACGAGAACAAATACGAGTATGTATATCAGAAAGTGATTTCACATTTTTATGATGTATGTTTTTATAAGTGCTTATTATTGAAATCGATATTTAAAGTAATAAGAATAACTGCCGCCTACTGATGGTGATTTTGATTACTTTGAGAAATCTCTTGCAATAATTTTCGTTCGTTGACTTTTTACTACGTTGTATGTAAAATAATGCTATGCTAATGTTGTGGTTTGATCCGATCACATATTTTGTTAAAACTGTATTTATTCTATCCACATTTTGTTGTATTGAATTTAGTTTGTCCGACATATACTTGTATGTTTATTACATAAAATTTCAGAAGAAATTATTTCTTATATACTGCCGGGCGAAATTAAAGCATGTGCCATTTTTATAAAAATTTTATTACCTTCACCGAATATTAGCATTTTTTTTTATTCAATGTTTAACTTGGTAATTTTTAAGAAAACTTGTTTATCTACTATATTTTATTATAGTATCACAAATTTTGTCAGGTGGAAAGTATGAAATTTTTGTATAGTACATAGGCTAGATTGGATGCAATGACATGAATGGGTTGATTTAATTAATTTTGAGATTACTGTGGTGTATCCGAGAACATACTTCGAAACAAATTTGTAAATATATAAGGTGCGTTCAAAAGTAAACAGGGCTTTAAAAAAAAAGAACAAATGCCTTAAGGCAATAAGTAAAGAAGAAGATAATATGATTGATTCAAAGTAAACAACACACGCACCTAGGCATAGACTTTCATTGCATCTACGTTATGGTGAAGTGAAATGATAAAGCAGAGACATTTACAAAAGTATCACAACTTTTGCGGTAGGTATAAAAAGCGTATCCGGGGAATAATAAAAAACTTTCACCACCTACGCCCACAACACCTTATCATATTGTCCCTGGCGTAACATGCCGCCGAATCCTTATGAGCTAGCCTGATAAATAGGTAAATGCAATTTTCTTAATGGAAAAAATACAGATTTCGAAGCGGCTTACAGATAGGCATGTACATGACACCAAAGCGCGAAGTACACACAAAAAACTGAGCGATTGCTTACTTGAATGAAGAATGATGGATACTAACCATATTTTGAAATTCTCAAAGTCTATATATCTTACGTGAATGTCCAGGTAAGAAGGGGAATCTTTCTAAACATTGAAACATTTTCTGTTGGTTCTCTTATGTATACGCTTTTCAATGGAGAATGCGACAGTGGAATTTAAATTAAGCTTTGAAAGAAAATGTCGTCTTCTTCTGATTTACTGGCGTAGACACTGCTTACGCGATTATAGCCGAGTTAACAACAGCGCCCACAGTCGTTTCTTCTTTTCGCTACGTGGCGCCAATTCAATATTCTAAGCGAAGCCAGGTCCTTCTTCACCTGCTCCTTCCAACGGAGTGGTGGTCTTCCTCTTCCCCTGCTTCCCCCGGCGGCGTCGAATACTTTCAGAGCTGGAGTGTTTTCGTCCATATGGACAACATGGCCAGGCTAACGTGGCTGCTGTCTTTTAGTTCGCTGAACTATGTCAATTTCATCGCATAACTCATACAGCTCATCGTTCCATCGAATGCGATATTCGCCGTGGCCAACGCGCAAAGGACTATACATCTTTCACAGAACCTTTCTCTCGAAAACTCGACACGTCGACTCATCAGTTGTTGTCATCGTCCTCTGCACCATAAAGCAGGACGGGAATAATAAGTGACTTATAGAGTTTGGTAGTTGTTCGTCGAGAGAAGACTTTAGTTCTCAATTGCCTACTCAGTACGAAGTAGCACCTGTTGGCAAGAATTATCTTGCGTTGGATTTCCAGGCTGTTGGCTTGTTGGTGGTGTTTATACTGCTTCCAATATAGACGAAATTATCAACGACTTCAAAGTTATGACTGTCAACAGTGACGTGAGAGCCAAGTCGCGAGTGCGACAACTGTTTATTTGATGACAGGAGATATTTTGTCTTGCCCTCGTTCATTTGCAGACCCATTTTCTTTGCTTTCTTGTTTAGTCTGGAGAAAGCAGAACTAACGGCGCGGGTGTTGAGGCCGATGATATCAATATCATCGGCGTACGCTAGCTCTTATAGAAGATTGTACCTGCTCGATTAAGTTGAAGAAGACGCACGATGGGGAGTCGCCTTATCTGAAATCTCGTTTTGTATCAAACGGTTCGGAGACGTCCTTCCCGATCCTGACGGAGCTTTTGGTGTTGCTCAACGTCAGCTTACACAGCCGTATTACTTTTGCGGAGATACGAAATTCAGACATCGTGGCATAAAGGCAGCTTCTCACGTAAACCACAAGGATTCTCTGTCAGCAGCGACGTGAGAGCCAAGTCGCGAGTGCGAAAATTTAGCAGTATAAAATACACTAAAGGCCAAAGAGACATCCTTAGGTTTACAATTTAAGCTGCTTAATAATATAATATAAGGCTACAATATTGTGTAGCTAAAAAGCTCTAGTAATAACATTTTGAAAATAAAGTTTTCCTCAAATTGAAATTTTACTCTTTCGTGTTCCAGAAGACCAGCTCCCATTTGAGGTTTTTTCTCTGACCAGCAAAATACCAACATATAAAATGGTATTAACAGGTTTTTTAATAAGGACGTCAACACGGTTTGGAATATCAATGAAATTCATTATTCCTGTGAATGTACATTCGATGGTATATGTTTAGAACTCGATTTCTTTTTCATGATCACCAGGAGCACGTGTGCAGAATTCCAGACGATAAACCAAATTTTCAACAGTTTCCAAACATAAATCGACCTATACTGCTGCAATTCCACATTCGATATTCGAACGATGCTCATTAGTTGTCACTGGATTGTTGGCATAGATCATGGACTTGACGTAGTCCCAAAGGAAAATAGTCTAATGGAGTCAAATCGTACGATCGAGGTGGCAAATTGATCGCTGTATAGCTTGTGGTGCCGAACCACATACTGTTCAAGTCGGGCCAAAAATATTTGGTTATCATTAAGCGGTAGCATTCCCATTCACAGTAATGTGCCGGTCTTGACCACCACCGATCCATAAACCTCACCAAACCGAAATTTTTTGGGATGTAATGGTAACTGATGGAATACGTGAATACGGGAATGCTTCGTGACCAATAACGCATATTTTGCTTATTGACGAAGCCCTTCAGCCAGAAATAAGCTTCATCGCTGAAGATCACTTTTTGATGAACATCCGGATCATTTTGTGGTTGTTACTCAGCTAAATTCACAAACATACAACGATTCTGGAGGTAAAGCGGCTTCAGTGCTTGCATAAATTTAATCATGTAAGAAGATAGGCCAAGATCTTTTTGCAAAATTCGCCACAACGACGTCACATAGATGCCTAAGGCTTGAAAATGACGTGAGAGAGTGAAAATTTAAAAGAGCGGGAAAAATGTTGCGCCGTTTGGCGTCCCTATCGATTTTTTTTGCTGAGTCCCTATTGAAAAAACCCGTTATATTGTACTTATTTATCTTCTTTGCATCGAAAGCAATATTTTTAATGTCTACGCAAATTAAAGAGAACTTCGTTTTCCATGCAAACTGAAACACGGTTGGATGCTTACAATGCTATCACTTAAGCGAAAGTATCAATGACAAATGCCATTTCCAGAATTCCAAACGTTTAATTAAGCAGAATTAATTCACGAGAGCAAATGTATTTATGGGTGAGTCTAACCTAGTGTGAGTGAAAACTTAAGCAATTGCTTGGCCATTCAATAAGAAGAAGTATGGAAAAGTTTGCAAACAATGTAAAGTATCTTATCCTATCAACTGAATTTAATCATGCGTACGGTGTTATTACATTATAGCAAACGAGAAAAATAAATATACATATATACATAGTTCATCAAAAAATTGTTCGATTGTTTCCGGTATGTTAACTTATTCACGGATAAAATATATAACATAACCAAAATCAAATCGAAAAAATTTATAAACAAAAAAAAATTAAACAAAACCAAACTTATTATAAATTTTGTATAGCCATCCCTTTACTTGCAAAACAGCTCTTATATTGGTAGGAATGCTAGTTATTAGTTTCAGAGAGGCCTCCATATTCTAAGGACTTTTTGAGTTCTCCCCAAAGGTGTTCATTTAGGTTAAGGTTCGGTGAGTGCAAAGCCCAAGAGTAAACTTTAATTTGTTTATCTTGGAACCAACTTTTTCTAACTCGTTTGGTATGCTTGGAGTCAATTATCTCACGCTTCGTCAAAAATTTTGATCCAAAATATGAATAAAATTGAATGCGAACATTCGTCCTTGAATACTGTGAAATTTTTTGACTCCATTTCAATTCATACAAATCCATAGCATCAACGAACCGAATTTTGGGATTGGTCTTACGGCCTTGACGATAGTGGTTCATCTTTGGCCCCACACCTACTCAGCCTTAGTTTTTTATGGTTTCTTAAAAGAAGTTTCCTAACCGTGGAAAGGTTTTGTGACATCCTCTGCTTAATTAAACCTCAATTTATAAGTTGTTGCTTTCACCCTAACAAATTATTTTAATGTGTAAAAGTTTTGAACATATACACATTAAGTACGAATAAAACGGCCATAACAAGAGCTTGTCTGTTACACATGCATACGCTTTGCCTTTTTAGTGCCACTTTGTGTTTTCTTGCCAGCTGCTGAGTAATTTAAACTGTTTATGGCCATCTCGTTTGAGAATTTGTAAAGAGCAAATGTGTCGTGTCTTTTTGTTTTTATTAATTTATAAGCCACTTGGGAATTTTATGGCATGAATATTACATATATATACATATGTATACACATGTGCATAATAAATTTGTATATTCATCTTTAGGATTACTAAATTTTCTCTACTTAATTAGTAAGTTCAAGTTGATAAGATATATATTGGTTGTCTGGTGCTCTCTATTCTTCATTAATTAATTTAAACTAAAAAGCTATGCACCTAAGTATAATACCCCTCATATGTGTATTTTTTATATAATAAAAGATTATAAACATATCTTCATCATTTTATGCCTGTATGGTAGAATTGTCCGATCTGAATATTTTCTTTGAAGTTGGAACCGCTATCTTAGACAATATCTTTACAAAATTTCTTGGAGATACATTTTCAAATATCAAAGTTTTCTATATCCGGTACTGTTAACAAGTAAGTAAGGCTAAGTTCGGATGCAATCGAACATTTTATGCAACTTGCAAGGATCAACGACAAGGAAGTAAAAGGTCCAGAAGATCAGAATCTAAGAATTTTTTTTATATTCATATACTCTATATTACTCATCCACTGACCCACAAATTCGACACAAGATTTCTTGGAAAAACGAAAAAGTCTATACGTAGTATATTGGAGTTGGCGTAGTATCGACCCCATGGGTTTCTTTAAGATACCACACATACTAGATAATAAAAAATGGATAAAGACTGCTGCTGTTTGAAACAGAAGTGAAACTAGAATACCAGAGAATGGTCTTAACTCTTTTCAATGGGATCTTTTAAACATTAGTGGTAGCGCTATGCTCCACTCATTCAAAGGTTAAATGTAACCGAATTACAGGCTTTCGGAATTTGCCACCAGCAATGAAAAATAGTAATTTTAGGCGTTGTTATTGCTGCGGAAGAGCCCATGATATAAGAAAATTACTCCAATTTTTTTCCTATTATGTTTACAAAATACATACATGGATCTCAAAATTGGTATATATTTTTAGTTTACCTGTGAACTATGGATTTTTTTTTTTTTCAAAGGTTGTATGTGGTTTTCGGGTTGGGTTATTTTTTATTTACAATACTTTATTCAAGTTAATCAAAAATATTGTTAAATAAAATATGAATATAAATTAGCGACGCTTTTTAAGTTTATTACATTAGTTATTCAGTTTTAAAATGGCATGTATGTGTCATAGACTGCGCGACCGAAGACGTTACATTTAGTTACGCTTCCAAATGATAACCAAACCACAGCTCTGATATTTAGCCATACACATCTTACAAAGACACTCCGAAAAATATGTACTTACTTTATCCCTTAGTCCTTAGGCAATTTTTTACAAAATGACTTATCTTCAGATAACCTTTTTACAGTCCAAAAAGTTTTTGTATGCGAAAATAACTTCCTCATAAATATTTTAAATTCTTCAAGTGACAACATCAGTTTTACCGCCACATTTTTTATTAGCATAAAATAAGAACTTCTTGAAATACAAAGAAAAACGATTTGTGCAGGAATGTATTCTGTCAGTTGTCTACTTACTGAGGTAACAGAAAATAAAATATATGTCATATCGCAAATGGATCTCTCATTAAAAATTCAGAACAGCAAGCCAATCATAAAACAAAAGTAATATACGCCTTAGAATAAAAAAACAAAATACCATGAAAGGGTACACAACTTTTCTTTCAACCATTTTTTTATGTTCATCAGTAAGTATCAGCTCTCCTACAAGTATTGTGTTGAACTCTGAGTTGCCATATTCTTAACCATTTCTCCATTATTTTTACGTCATACTCACCTTAAGATGTTGATAGCAATAAATCCGTCACGTTTTATTACAGTAAATTGTAGTAATTTTTAAACACAAACAGAACGACGTGATCGAAGATGCGTTAATGCACTGAAACTTTATCACCGGAGCAAGTATCGAGGAAAACAAAAACACTTAAGAATATAAGAAGCGAAACACAGCAAGTATGTGCGTTTAAATGTCAGGAAGAAAAAGAAACTTTTTGAAATGTTTCTATCTTTTGGATATATAAGTGAAGATAATTTGAGCCAAATATATGAAGGATGCGGTCAGATAGCGAAATTTGAATTTTATTGATCCCTGTCTAATTGCCAAGACTGTATTTTTTAAAATAACCGCAATCGATCCATACCTTCTCAAACACAAATATGCCGAAAATAAAAAAAAAAATCGTCCTGACGTCTATCATATCTGCCTGTTCATATGTAAGGCGTATTAATAAAGTTATTTGTAAAAACTCGGTCTCTACAGTTTCTATAGCCTTTAACTGGTCATTTAAAAAATCACTTTTATATTAGGTGATTGGACGGACCTCAAGTCATCTAAGATAATTGGCCGTATGGTTTTTTGTGCTTTGGTTGTAACAGATGTCTTGAATGTAAAATAGTTAATATAAATCATATTGATATCTATGAGTAAAATCCAGATGTACTTAATGAGTGAAAATAAAAGAATGTATGAAAATTTATTAAAACAATTAAAAACACATGAGCGTCTTTTAATTCATTACTATAAATATTATTAGAAAGGGGAAGTGTTTTTAACAAGACTAAAAATTTAGATTTTTTATGAACAAAATTTCACGATTTCGTATTGTGGGTTTGTACATGCAATTAAATAAAAATCATTTCCATTTTCAAAACAGTAATACCTAGCGTACTGAAGTTCCCAAGCATGATGTACTCATATTGCAAGCTCATTGTACAACTCGCCTTTTGTGTTGCTGTTCAAATATTTATTCAACGGTGCTGGCATACACTGACTTGGTTTCACTCACAAGAGGCTTGTGCAAAAGGTTTTGTACAAAAGTATCGCGTATTTATGCTGACAAGGTCGGCAATTTTTAATATTAAGTTAATTTTTGACAGGTGTTTTGCTTGGACGCCTTTTGTCGGTAGTACAAAAGAGCGGGCCGGACGCCCGAACAAGTAAGGAAATGACCAAAACAATAATGAAATGAAGAAACTAGTATTGGTCTAAACATTTTGAATCACCAATAGAAAAATTGCTGATGAACTAAATATATCGACTGGCTTCGGTCATTCGATTTTAATCAATGATTCGGGTGTGGGTGTCGCATTGACATTGTTCAGGAGTGGTGGGATGGTTATGAGGAAACCAATCATTCTAATTCTATAGTTCGCATTCGGTAGCCAAGATCGAAAAAAGCGAAACCAAGTTAGGTCGAATGTGAAGGTTTGCTAACAGTTTTCTTCGATTGCAGATGCAACGTGCATTATAAGTTCTTGCCAAAGAAGTACGGTCAATAAAGTATATTTTCTACAAGTTGTGCGAAGTTTTGGCTAAAAACAACACACTATTAATGCCGCAGCCACTGTATAACACAGACTTGGCTTCTGTGACTTTTTCATTCCCAAAACTGAAAAGGCCCATGAACTAACCTCGCAGCCACTCAAATTAATACAAAGGTACATTTGTGTATATGAGCATTCTAACATTGTACTGCATTTATTGAAACCGTACGTGAAACAACTATCACAGTTGAGCATGTATCCTGAAAGCAAAATTATGTAGTTCATTTTTAAGAAAAATACAAAAACTTATCTAATGATTATAAATTAAAAATCAATAGTTTGAGATATTATTATTATTTTTTGGAAATCATGAGCGATTTTGGTTAAAGCCTGTATTAAACAAAAAACAAACGCATTTATTCAGCTCCACAGCACTGCAATCTCCTTATATATAAAAATTCGGTTTTGTATCCACGATTTACATGCGGAGTTCTGAATCGACTACTGAATGTATTACCAGATTTCCTACAGGGTCAAAACAACAGCTCACATGCTCACAGCTAAACATGCATATTATATATAATATACATACATACGTGTATTCGAAATTCGAAACATTCCCAGGTCTACAGCAATTAAGCATCCATTTCCGAAACAAACCAGCGCAGGCTAACGCAAAGTCACTGTATTTGTACTCAGTTGTGCTAATAAACTTTGAATTCAATTTCGGGCGTAAATCAAGTTTAGCCTCTCCACTATTTTTGCTTTTGTGAGCTTTTTACGGATTTGACTTTGTTCTGGCATACTTTGCTTCATTTACAATTTTTCCATTGTGGGTGCTTGGAATTATTGCACTCCTAGGCATTTCTGCAAGCGCATTTGTAGTTGGTAGATGAAACAATATTCTGCGAGTATTTGTTTGGGAAGAGTTATTAAAAAAAGGTAAAAGCAATATGAAATTGAAACCTTTGGATTTCCAGTAAGCAACAATTCTCACACTTCTATAATACCAACTATCAAATTTTTAGGAAAAATGCAACCGGACCTTTAAATGTTAGAAACTTTTCCTTTGAAATACAACTACTTATTAGATATTTATTAATCATTTCCTTCCAACGAGAATTCAGACAGAATTTTAGCGGCAGGCCCCGAGTAAATGGACCATTATGAGGTTAGTAAACATGTTTGCAGAATGTGGAAGTATCGCAAGAAGACCATACCATCGATATCCGTATGTTGGTGCTTAAGAAACAAATGCGTTTGTTGCATCGTAAATTCAGGCGTTTGATTCCAGCAAGATGGACAACTGCACGTGAAGCCGGACCGGTTATTGCGGAGCTTCAACGAAAATTTGAAAATAAATTAAAGTTATTTCGAATCAACAGGAATATAGCATGATTACTATAATGAGTAGTAAATTTAAATCTTACGTGCTTAACATTCCATTTATGATTTGATAGACAACTTTCTCCAATTGTGCCAATATGTATTAAGGTGCAAATAAATTTATGTTTTTCCATGGTGGTATAATTTGATTGATGAGTACTAATGACTTCCACAGTAATTTTTAATATCTATGCAAATGAGTGCGAATTGTTGTCATTCTATTTTACTTTTTATTATTCACCACGTCACTTAAGTTGTCGTTCCCTCTGAAAAGATAAGACGGCAGCTGTAAAACATTCATTAATTGCTTTCCGTTTTGGATTCTTTTTCGCTCATTTCAAACAACAAACACGTACTGAATCCCAAGTGCTTAATTAGACATAATTATTTGGTGAAAAATATTGGAAACCAAGATGAAGATTAAAATCCGCTTAAACAAAGGATATTCTTAACTTTTTAGTGTTAAAATGTCTGAGAGAATTTAATTTTGAAATATATCTTATGGTCCTGACAATTAAAGACATAACTCAAGTATAAACTAAGTCTATGCTAAAACTAAAGCGCAGGAAAGTTTATTATTATTATTGAAAAAATATAAACAGAAAAAAGTTATCCCTCCTAGGATACGGTGCAAGGATATGGTGCAATTTTTTCCACCACGCATTTGTGAAGTGGCACATTGAAAGTCGAAGACATCCATGGAAAAATCACAGGACTTTAAAAAAAATGGAAGAAATGAAATTTTCGGCAAAATCAATTTATTTTAATCAAAATAGTCTCCTTTTTCTTCAATATAGCTTTTTGCACGGTCCAAAAGCGTGTCGAACGAGTTTTTTTTAGCTCGTTGGCCTGGAATGGCTGCCAGTATGTCGGTGCAAGCCTTTTAAATGGCCTCTACAGCTGCATAACGTTTTCCTTTCATGGACAAATAGATTTTTCGAAAAGGAAGAAGTCGCACGGTGGCATATCAGGCGCATACGGAGAGTGGTTGATGGTTAATATGTGATTTTTGGTCAAATAATCGGTCCTTCGAATGTTGGATTCTGAGCAATATTTGGTCGTCAGTTATTTTGTGCGGAACACACCTTTCGTAAGCGCAAATGTTCGGTCAAAATGCGATAAGTCGATATTTTGGAGATGTTCAATTCCATTTCAAAGAATTTCTATGTTGGTTTCGGCTGATTTTTAATGCATTCACGCACAGTTTCGAACTCAGAATATATTAATTTGTCCAACTAAACGTGGGTAAAATAGAAGTAGGAACCAGATGATGATCCATACGACAGTTCAGCATCGAATATATTGTTCCTACGGCGATGGACTTTGATAAGCCCAGTTGTTAAAAATAAAGTGGCATGAACACAATTTGAATTGAGAGTTGAGTTTTTTTATTCTTGACGCTTATGAAGATATACTGGTTGCTTTGAAATATTGTCAAAATAAGGTATTGGTTATCAATCTAAATAATATTCTTTTTTTCTAGCAGTAGGATTTAATATTTTCATTTTTATTTTCGAAATTATAATTTTCTTTATCTTTATTCCATCAGCGAAAAGCAATTTCTTTACATACATAAACAGATTTAAAATTGATTTTAAGTCATACTTTGGGAAACATGTCTGAGATAAAGTTTTTAACTGACGTTTTCTGGCTGTTCAATAACTACACACTAAGAATTGAATTTTACTCAGAAGTAGTAGCTTCTCCTTAATTTCCCTTTTCGCACAGTAAAATAACACATTGTGAATACTAAGGAATCTTAAACATACTACATATACGAGTATATCACACTCAACGTCTCTTCGTTTGCATGGACAAATTACGTTTAATACTCATTTCCCTACCGGCTAACCAAATTACTGCCAACAATATAACAATTTGATGAAATTTATTCAAACTTGTATTAATAAATACTGTGCAGATAATAAAGTCAGCGTTCATCTAATACAAACACCTATTTGACAACAATTTTAGCTGATAGCCAGGAGCTAAAGGAAATTTCATTAAATAATTTTAAGCACCAAATTTACATTTTGACATGGGACAAGCGAAACTTTAATGCCGCCAGCTGTGTAGATAATAAGAGCTAACAATTTTCACACTAAATTGTGTTTGTATCGGGAATGGTGTTTAGGAAAGCGATAATTTCAAATACTTTAATTGAGCAATACATACTTATGACTTTACCCAGAGACGGACAATCTGATTAGAAGTTTAACAATATATTAAAGGGTATGGAGCTTTTATGCACTTCTTAGTGACAGAAAGTTGGTGCTCAGTTCACTATTTTCAAAGTTAGAAGAGAGACTCAAGAGTTCATCTAGAAAAAGTTTACAAATTTATGCTTTTTAAGCTTAGGATCAGTGGGAAGGCAATTATTAAATTGGTATTAGCAGTTCTTAATTCGTGATGTTAGCGATTGAGTCATCAATATCAAGATGAGCAAAAAGTGTGGTGCATATTATGAGTAGTTATTATTCTGCTACACCATGTATATACTATGAAAGTACATTCAGGTTTTGAAGAGATGACGCTCAACATACAGGGGAGCAAATATAGCAGCCGTAGCTGAGAGTGTACATGAAGATCGTGGATAATTGATTCGGAACCGTTCTCTTTTTCGCTTTACAATTTATTAGAAATCAAGAGTCAATGACATCTTTGAAATAAAACAAATAACGTATTTTAGGTATTCCATCTCATGTCTAGATATTATCGAAACTTCTCGATAAGAGTAATGCTCCTAATATCGAAAATGAGGACACTTTTTACAGAATCGGTCAAGGGTTTAATATTGAAACTTGGAGAACACTTTTTTAAGAAAATGGCTTTGTGTCAAAAATTAGTAAAATCAGGGAAAATTTCTGATATCCTCATACACATAATTTAAGACTGTACAACCAATACTTCGGTCAGCATGTAAAGTATCTACAAAAAAATGTATGAACACATCTATTCGCATATTATTGGCCCATATGTGCCCTATTAAAGGGATAAGTCAGATAGAAAGCGCAAGAATCTAAATTTATCTAAATTTTATCTTTCATTTAGTGTAACCGGATTGCAATTAAACAACTATTATTATTAAAGCCATCTATTTAAAAATTAATGGATTTATTTTACTGCGCAATATATATTTAAAGTCGTATTAAGCAAACTGTTGTTTTTTGATTTTTTGATGTTATCATCAGGAACGCCTTCTTTCGAATTTCATACTCTTTTGCGTGACCTTCTGTGCTTATACTCCTCTATGTAATCTGGTCAACCGCCTTAGAATAGTTTCTTCGCCTGACGGCAATTCAAGTAATTCTGACCAAAGCACTTGTTGGTATCCGCAGCGTTTTTAATAATAAACAAGAAAAAACGTTAACTTCGGTTGTACCGAAGCTAAATACCCTTCAAAGGTGCATTTCTGTTAGTAACTATGTGTTCAGTTTGTATGGAAGCAATATGCTATAGTAATCCGATCTGAGCAATTTCTTCGGAGATTATATTGTTCTCTTAGAAATAATCTATACCAAATTTCGTGAATATCTCTTGTCAAATGTAAAAGTTTTCCATACAAGAACTTGATTCTGATCGCTCAGTTTGTATGGCAGCTATATGTTATATTGGTCCGATATCGGCAATTCCGACAAATGAGCCGCTTCTTGAAGATAAAATGACGTTTGTAAAATTTCAAAACGATATCTTAAAAACTGAGTAACTAGTTCGTATATATACAGACAGACGGACATGTCTAAATCGACTCAGCTCGACATACTGATCATTTATTTATATACTTTATAGGGTCTCCGACCCTTCCTTCTGAGTGTTACAAACTTCGTGATAAACTTAATATACCCTGTTCAGGGTATAAATATCGTTTTTATTAACATTTCCGTTTTACTTAGTTTATTTTCGAATTAACATCACCACACCTCAGAATTATTTAACCATTTTTGAGACTTAACAACAGAGCATATGGACTCTACCTTGTATTTATAACTTAACGCATTACAATTTTACTAACCCTAACTATTGAATTCTCAATTCCCTTCAACTTTCCCACACGTTAAAGCATACACATTTTATCCTCTTTCAACTTTTTTCATCCTTGGCTCATTGTATGTATATTATTCAATGCATTTGTTTAAGTAAGTATTTGTTGTGCCGCTCCTATTTTCCGTGTGCTTTTATGGGTTTGTTACGCACACTATTTCGAACAAACGCTCATGCATTAACGCACATCACTTACATAATTGCAGTAGTTAGAGGCGTTGATCCATGTTGCATCTGCAGTCTCTACACTTCGTTGAACTTTAAAGCTTCGATTAAAGCATTTATCAGGCATATCGATAACAAAAAAAATATGCATGTTACTTTACCTTGCTAACTTCTACCTTCTGGTTGGTAATTGAAGTGCAATTGTTAACATACTTGATGCAGACGGTTGCACTCCTCCGTTAACTCCGCAAAACTCTTACATGTAGATAATTTTACATGTATGTACGAGTATGTACGTATTTGCATTCGTATCATTACACTGGAAGACGGGAGCAGAAAATGTGTAGTTTAATTTTTAAAGTGAAGCTTTATTCTGGAGGATATCTGAGGATTGTTTGTGCGAAGTACATTGTACTTTTCAACAAAATGTTCAAATTGTTACCTTATATTTGTACTGAAATTATGATATACAAGATTTCCCTAATAATACGTATACATATTCAACATTTAAGTTAGGTAGCTAGGGGCTAAACATACACATCGACGGGTGTTTCCAAACTCTTTTTTTCGCTGAGGTATGGCCTGTGGAAATGATACTGGCGAAGACAATAGTATTGGTTCTTTTTTTTTAAGTCTGGAACTGGCGGCGCCCAAAATAGAAGTTTTACTCGTAAGCACCAGGAAAGTGGAAAAACAAACAGAGCTTACCATAAGGGAGTGGGATATTACTTACAGCCGCTGCCGAAGTATATGGGAGTAATATTGGATTCTGAATTAAAATAGGAACACCTGGCGTATAAACCGTTAAAGTAAACAAATAGCAGCAACAATATGGATACAGGCACGTAAAAAACGTATGCTAAACATTTAATTGCAGTACTTGGGCTTTCTGCTATCGAGTAATAAGTGCTCTCCGGACTATATTCAGCATTATATAACGGGTGATTTTTTTGAGGTTAGGATTTTCATGCATTAGTATTTGACAGATCACGTGGGATTTCAGACATGGTGTCAAAGAGAAAGATGCTCAGTATGCTTTGACATTTCATCATGAATAGACTTACTAACGAGCAACGCTTGCAAATCATTGAATTTTATTACCAAAATCAGTGTTCGGTTCGAAATGTGTTTATCGACAAATTTTGTTCAGCGATGAGGCTCATTTCTGGTTGAATGGCTACGTAAATAAGCAAAATTGCCGCATTTGGGGTGAAGAGCAACCAGAAGCCGTTCAAGAACTGCCCATGCATCCCGAAAAATGCACTGTTTGGTGTGGTTTGTACGCTGGTGGAATCATTGGACCGTATTTTTTCAAAGATGCTGTTGGACGCAACGTTACGGTGAATGGCGATCGCTATCGTTCGATGCTAACAAACTTTTGTTGCCAAAAATGGAAGAACTGAACTTGGTTGACATGTGGTTTCAACAAGATGGCGCTACATGCCACACAGCTCGCGATTCTATGGCCATTTTGAGGGAAAACTTCGGACAACAATTCATCTCAAGAAATGGACCCGTAAGTTGGCCACCAAGATCATGCGATTTAACGCCTTTAGACTATTTTTTGTGGGGCTACGTCAAGTCTAAAGTCTACAGAAATAAGCCAGCAACTATTCCAGCTTTGGAAGACAACATTTCCGAAGAAATTCGGGCTATTCCGGCCGAAATGCTCGAAAAAGTTGCCCAAAATTGGACTTTCCGAATGGACCACCTAAGACGCAGCCGCGGTCAACATTTAAATGAAATTATCTTCAAAAAGTAAATGTCATGAACCAATCTAACGTTTCAAATAAAGAACCGATGAGATTTTGCAAATTTTATGCGTTTTTTTTTTTTAAAAAAGTTATCAAGCTCTTAAAAAATCACCCTATATAATATATCAGCAATCAGCGGATAAAATAGTATCTGCCTTTGCACAAGAGCACCAAAATATGGCAGCAGCGGTGGAATTTCTAATTAAAAAGGCGTTGGATCCAAATCCACTTGTAGATAGACCCGGATTTTCATCTGACACAAATACTTAGTTTACATGGGTGCTCTAAAAGCTACAACTCATATATTGACTGATATATAGTGTGCGCAATAAAGTCAGCCGGAAGTTCCAAAGATTTTCTATTATGTATACCATAAGAGGGATAAGAGAATTATTGATGCGAATTTTCTGAGAACCTCTATAATATATTTCACCTATTTACGGATTTTTTCCAATAAAAAATTCGCAATAAGAACTGGGGTCCACATATTCGGTTTAATGTGAACAAATTTTTGTCTCAAGGTGGCGCATCTCAAAAATAATATTCGTGAAAAGTTTTATTCGGATACACTAATTGGTTTTTGATTTGTATACTAAAAATTTAAATATTCAGATGAATCTTAAAAAACTTGGTACACGCGGTTTTCATCAGATGCCTCTCATCTTCGTTCGATAACGTAGAAATGTCAGGATAATTACTTATGAAATCAATGTCCTGAGATATGGGTTTCTACCTAAATTTGGGCGAGCCATGCCCATCGTCCAGTTTTTACCCGGCTGTTATTAAGTCTTCTCATAGCATCTCGGTTGTAAAGCTTTGTGCCTCTGGCGTATTCAGTTATTCAAGCTTTTAGTAGTTTTTACCAAATCCGTTATATATGGAGTGAGCTGGTGGGCAGGGTATTTTTTCGCAGCAAATTTGGTTATTATAGCTAGAATGGGAGATATGTTCAGGAGATATGTATATTAAACTTATTAAGGGACGGGTACTCATTTTAAAAAATTTTTCAACCATCGATACCTCTTTCTAATGTAAATCGATGTGCTAAATAACAGCCATATATCTTATTCAGGAGCTTAATTATGGTACTTTCTAATGTTGATTAATGTTGTTTTATAGGCCGATATTTCTCTTTAGGTGACTACTGTACCTCAAGCATTCGCACTCATAAGTATCAGCATCATAGACAGTACTTGGAATGCCCATAGAAAATTATTTGTTCCATGGCTTACAAAGCAGGGTATCCCTTTATTGTGCCCAATGGTAAAAGTGCGCAAGAGTAAATAAAATTGTAAATCAAAATTGAATGGGAAGGGAAGGAATGTAGAATTTCGAGTGTTGACTAGTTAACTAAATTACTATCAATGGCTTAATAAGTTGTAATAATACAAATAAAAAAAAATATTCAAAAAAATCAAGATGTGCTAGAAAATAGTTAACAAACTATGGTTATTTTCATTTAATATTTTACCACATTATATGTGAATACGACGAAGTGTGTTTAATTAAAATTGTTATATTATATATTCAGTGTTGTATGTGCACATATGTAAGTATAATCACATTTCCATAAACTTCTCAGGGAGCTGTGCTGAATCTTCGACAGCATTACTTAGTGATTATATACTATACGGTTTGTATATTTTTAAAGAATTCTGTAGTGTTCTTGCTGTTATGTCATGGTGCTTTTAAATAAATTGCCTTTTTGTGGAAACTTCTCACAGAATTACATTTAAGAAGCTTATATTTAGTAATAATGAAATTAACTGAGTGCCATTTATGGCAGCTGACAAATGTTGTTAAAATATTTATTTAAAATAAGCTCTTTATTGGCTTTGTTGAAAACAGTTTTCCTTGTTCTATGTAGAAAATTGTGCTTGAATTATTTTGAAATTCATGTGTTTATAAAGTTGCGGACATCTTTTGGCCCGAAGCTTGGTTGAAATGTTGTTCCTTCTGCATTGCATTCTGCAATGTTGCATAAAGCAGACAAAATGTAAATTATTATGAGATTAAACAGGGCCTAACGTAATAAACAAATAATGGTAGAAAATGTGGACTTAGAGAGTAATTAAGAGGAGTAGAATTACGCCTGACTTACCAATATATTACCAGTATTGTAAACATTTTTAATAATGAATTTCGAAGTATTCATAAATAATTATCAAGCAAGATTACCTTTTTTATAAGCAAACAATATTCAAGTTAAATGCATATGTTTAAAGACATGTGATGCTAAAAATTTCAACTTTACTATAATATAATCGGTGTTTAGTACTGGAGGCACTGTGACCAAGAAATGCGAAGGGAATGTCAGGTACCTAATTTGGTTGAAAACAATTAGACGTATTCCGAGATATGTGATTTCATCTAAAAGTGGCCGGATCCACGTTTATTTTGCAATATATCATTTAGTGCTTAAATATGGCAATTTATAGGGTTTTGATTAATGACGTTTTGTGGGTGTTCGCCGATTTTTGCCAAGAACACGTGTACCAAGTTTTAATAAGATGTCTTAGTTCTTTCTTAAGTTCATCTCCTCTTATCATCCTGAACTTTTATATATATGTTATAACCGTATATATATTTTACTAGCTGGCCCCGCAGCCGTTGTCCTGCGTGAAATTATGTGTTTTGAAATGAAAAGAAAGTTGAATTTATCATTTCATTTTTTTTTTTTCAATGTAACGCAGCTTGATAAACAAATTTTGGTTTCAGAAAAGCAAGCGGATAGTGTTTCGTGCATTTATTGTTAGACATATCGAAAAGGGATTGTAGTGTCCGCAAGGTCTATATAGATTTAGTTTTAGGCGATAGATACAAAATTAGGTTAACAAACCTGTTATACTCTGTAGCAACATGTTGTAAGAGTATAAAAGCAATCTTATAAAACTTTATTACAGTCTGTCAAGTAAGAGCGTGGTCGTGGTAATTTATAAAAAAAATTATTTTATGAAACTTTCATATTTATGTATACATTGTACACATTTGAGCAAAAACTTGACCTAGCCCCAGTATAATTAATACATATCAGGATTTTCGAACATCCGGCTGACTTAACTCTATATGTTTGGTTTTACACCTTAAAGTATTCCTCTGGCTTTGAGGCTTGCAAGTTGCAAGAGTAAAAAATGTTCAGTTGCACCCGAATTAAGATCTTCCTTAGTTGTTTATAGATATTTTTTCGTGTCTAACTTCAGCGTAGAAAAATTGATTAGATTCAAAATCGCTTCACGATTAACCAAATCGATGACATTGGAAGGTTTATATACAAACATACTACTTTGGAAATTGAAATTCAATAGAATTCTAATCAAACTCAATAACCAAAACAAGTACATAAATATTCCACAATTGACCCAAATTAACTTGCTGATTCCACATAATTAGCTACAAGGCACATATATTCCCCAACAGGTAAACTTGCTCTAATTTGATTGTAATTCAGTGAACAATATGATGCATTAAATTATGCACTTGTGTTGCAAGAGCTCATGGACACAAACAACTGATTTCCCAGAAGTCTGTTCATTATTGAATTAGAGAGCAAATACGTACCAAATTCAACAAGATTTCTTAATTGAATTTCGACAGCTAAATGTTGAAGTAAATTCGACCGCTTGTGGTTACTAATATTATACATTTTGCATGATCATATGGGCTGAACAGGGTATATTAAGTTGTCGTTTTGTTCGTAACACCAGAAAAAAACGTCATTGACCCTATAAACCATAATATGTACATGTATAAAAAATCAGTATGACCAATTGAGTCCTCTGTATAAACGTGACTAACCCCTCAGTGCTTGTGATGTCAAAGGCTGGTCATTAATCGGAACCGTCAATATCGACCACTTTAGCATATAGTAAGCCAATTCAACTCGAACTTTTGTGTGGACAACTTTTTTACTTGACAAGGTATCTTCAGGAAATGTGACGTAGATTATTATCCAAGACATTGGTACACTCTCATAAGAAATTGTTAAGATCGGACAATTATAGCATATAGCTAACAAACAGACTGACCGACCAAACTTGAGATATACAAGGTGCGTTCCAAAGTAAGCAGGACTCTTTCAATACCGCGCCCCTGCTGGCGCCATCTATATACTGGTGCGTTAGAATCTGCTATTATTATCAATGGCCCAGTGAGAATTTCATGACATTTCATAGATTGGAAGTGAAGTTATTGCGTTTTAAGTGTCAGTATGTTTGTGTTATCGGTGCGAAAATGACCTTCGAACAAAGAGCCAACATTAAATTTTGTTTTAAAATTGGTAAAACTTTTAACCGGTTTCAATTGATTCAACAAGTTTATGACGACGATTGCCTATCTCGTGGCAGAGTGCACGAGTGGTTTTAATGTTTTCAAAGTGGCCGTGAGGACTCAAATGACCATCAACATGTGGGTCAATCAAAATCCGTGATCACCAGAAATTCCGTCAAAACTATGCGTAAATTCATCAAAAATTAGTCGAAATCATCATTGAAACTCATGGAATGAATATCGATTTATCGCATTTTGACCGAAAATTTAGGCTTACGAGAGGTGTGTTCACGGTTTGTTCCGCACAAATTGACTGACGACCAAAAATTTCTCAGAATCCAACATTCGAAGGACGATTATTTGACTAAAAATCACATTTTAACCATTAACCACTCCTTGTATTCACCTGATATGGCGACTTCTTTCTTTTCGGAATAATGCATTTGCCCAAGAAAAGAAAGCGTTATGCAGACGTATAGTAGACTGTCGGCCATACCGGCCAACGAACTAAAACACTAGTTCGACATGGTTTTGGATCGTGCAAAAGTTCTATTGAAGCGGATTGAAACTGATTTTGCCGAAAGATTTTGTTCTGTTTTTTTAAGATGTGTTTACTTCGGAAAGTACCTTGTATTTATATGTACGAGGTATTTACTACTATCTGACGATGAAAGGCGGCGCCTTTTTCGCTTTACACTGGCTTTGGTCATTTGTAAATAGGGTTGTATGAAGAATAACTTTTCGCCATCACTGAATGCTGCAGAATGCTTTACGATACTGTATATATCAATTCCATTTTAAATATTTGTTATAAATTCTCACCTTAATCTGGTCTTCTGCTACTATATTTTAAATAAATTAACTTCCAGTTTGTGTATATACATATATACGTTCATAGACATACTAGCTGTTTACGTTCTCTTATGAAGAGACTTAGAGCTGATTTTCCAAAGCAAACTAAAGTTCTTTGACTCAAAAACGAATATTACTTTGACGTACTTATTCTTTGAGTACTAGCTAATATGAATTCAAACAAACATACATACATTAGGGTGGCCGTTATTTCGCAAGTTTTTTGCACACGCCCACTGTAGTTTAAATTTGATCAATTTAATTTAAAAAATATATATTAATTTATATAGTTATAAAAGACCTGAGCATTCATGCAAGTGATTTATAAATTTTGTGTTACTCATTCGACCTGGTGTACTATGTGTATACTATGATCACCCTATATCTTATACATAAATTTAACTATGCATAACTTCTAAACGAATATTTTTAGGAGAAAAACTCAGGAACTCAAACTTTTTCGTGGAGAAAAATATTTTGTATTCGGATATATTTTTTTTTAAAGATAAAGAAATTGATGTGGAGATAAAACAAGTATTGAAAAAAAGTAAGGATGGACTAAGTTCGGGTGCAACCGAAGTTATTGTACGCAACATGTAAGAATCAAAGCCAGGAAAATACCTTAAAGTGTAAAACGTCAACCAGAAGATTGGAATTAAAAAAAATTAATATATATGTACATGTACTTTGTTGTTGTCATAAAAGTCTTGCGTTATTTTCGCTAGTTGGCGCTGAAAGCGCGTAGTTTTAGTTTTATTCGTCGCATCGTGTCATGCTATACCTTTTTGGAAAGCCCATTCCACGCGCTAACACGTGTTTGATTGATTGTCGTTTCTTTTAAGTCGTTCGTGAGTTATAGCATCGCAAGCTTGGAGCAAAATAAAGAGAAAATACAGCATATTTAACAGTACTACTACGATAAAGGCAAAAATCCATCTCAAGCCGCCAATAAAATTTGTGCAGTTTATGGACCCGATACAGTTTCCATTTCCACCGCACAACGATGGTTTCAACGTTTTCGTTCTGGTGTAGAGGCGGTTGAAGATGCGCCACGCTCCAGAAGGCCTTTCTTCGAAAATTGCGATAAAATGGCTGAATTGGTCGAAAGAGACCAGCACAGTAGCAGCCGTAGCATCGGTCAAGATCTGGGCATGAGTCATCAAACCGTTATAAACCATTTGAGGAAATAATAAATATAATATAATAAAAATACCGCAAGACTTCTTTGGCAACCTAATATTATATCTCGATTTTTACTCAAGTTATAACTTGCATGGATGAACGGATGGACAGACGGACACACAGTCACCCGGATTTAAACTTTCTCGTCATTCTTTTCTTTTATATATGTCTAACCCTATATCTGTCTCGATTAGCTTTCGGCGGTATGTATATCAGTTATGTGAATGTACAATGATTTAGGCCCTGAATACATTGAAAATAATGAACTTGTTTACGTTTGATATGTTTGTGAGGGCATAACTAGCACTACAGTGGATGTAAGCAAAAGCAAAAATCAACTTGATAAATAACGGGTACCCTAATTGTACATGTGTGCGTGTTTATGATATTTATATATAGATATTCAACCAAAAGAAGTTTCCCCACATTAGCGAAGAACAGTTCACCTGCAAGATGCATGATGAATTATATTTCATACAAATACTTTTGATTAGAACAAATTCTCTTTGATTCACTTTCATTAAAATAAAAGAGTACTTAGCGCAGCTGCAAAGAAGTTTTGAGTCATTATAGCTCGTTTCATTGCTCTTTTCGTCAAAAGAATATTTTCACGCGCACTTCTTAACAACTGATCAACCTCCGCAAACCTCATTATTTAGTTTATTTCTACATACCAATATAAGAAGAAAGTTAGGAGCTAATAGATAGTACGGAGGTAAAATATGAACATAAAGGTATAATGAACGCTGCGAAGTGATACTAAACCTAAAACTACTGAGAAGCTAAAGTGGTCATACTTTAAAGCTACTTATACGCGAAAGAAGCCACAATAGCATTACTTGACGTATCCATCAATGGTTTAACGAACTCTGCAAATAAATGACTCATCGCTGTATAGTGCTTCATGTCAAGTATCAAAGCCGTGGAAATTTAATAATAGCTCGTTCCTTAAAAATTATTTTATGCATGCCAAATAACTTTGAGTTTGATTTCCTAGTTTCCATTTAAGTTCGAAAGCAATTTGGGATGTTTATCTGTTTGAGAATTTGTGAAAAGGAAATTTACTGCAAAAAATTGGTATTTACTTAAGTATATGCATCGTGGGTATAGTATTGTACAGTATTCATGTCATGTGTAGAAGTTGGAGGATGGAGACATGTGTAGAAGTTCACGCAAGCGAGGAAAGTTCTCTGATCGCCATTCACTTGGGAGTGGCCAGAAACGATTCTTTTGCATATGACTCAAGCAGCTCACGACTTCCGGTCTTTGACCAAGTATCCTCTGGGTAGCCTAAGAACATCCGTTTGAAGGCGAGCTAAAGTGAGAAGGCGAAATATCCCCTAAAAAGGGTTGTGGGCTGAGTTTGGGACACGCCACGTAAAAAAAACACCCCCAATGAAAATTAACAACAGTATTCACCCACCCATGATAAAAAATATTTTACATGTATCTTCATTAATGAAAATATACGCCCAAATATAGACACTGTAGTTAGAATGCAAGAAATTTAAGTTTTTTGACTTATAGTTTTGAACTTTTCTCCAGAAATGTCAAATTTTCGTCCCGTATGAGTTATGAAAAATGTACCGTTATGGTTTAGTTTTTATCGCATTAACTTTATTAAGACATTTTTTATTGCAAACCTGTCCAAATTATTACCAAATGGACTTTTTAAGGACTCCTGTCTCTTGTTTGTATTCACAAAATATTACTTAATGGATATTATCAATGTTTATTTGAAATGTGAGGCATTTAAACAAGTTATCGGAGAATTTCTGTCAAAACACTAGCTAAATAATGGGTGATCCCAGTATGGGTGATTTTTTTGCTTGTTTCACACTGTACGCTCTACTTATGGTCAACATAAGCGGCCTACTGAGCCCACTATTCGCAACTCCATCACCCATCTTCAGACCCAACATTCCTTATTGGATAATATTTGATCGAATATATCACGTCCAGCACTCAGTGAAGAAATTATAGCAGCCGTAACTGAGAGTAAACACGAAGATGGAAAGACTTGGCGCATTTTACGTCAAAATCTTAAATTGAAAGCGTGAAAAATAAAGCTTGCGCAAAAACTGAAGCCGCTCGATATTCCCAAGCGACATCGCTTCGATCCTTGGTCTTTTGAAAAGTTCCAAGTAGAACCGACGTTTTTGATTCAAACTTTGCTCAGCGATGAGGCTCACTTTTGGCTCAACGGGTATGTAAACAAGCCAAATTGCCGCACTTGGGACGAAGAGAGATTCGAGTGTTACCATTTCATCCGGAAAAATCAATGGTTTGGTGTGCTATTTTTGCCGATGGAATTAGCGCCCATATAGTATTTCTTTAAAAATGATGCCGGTGAGAATGCAACCGTCAACGCGACCGTTATCGCGTCACAATATTCGACTATTTGATGCCTTAAATTAAAGCTCGTGATCTCGCCGACATTTAGTTTTAACAAGACGCCGCCACTTCCCACGCATCGCTTGAGTCAATGGATTTATTGAGCGAATGTTTTTGAGATCGCATAATTGTCTCGGACAATACTCCGTACTGAATTTCTTGAATATAACTCTTCAGTATCTCTTTACAGAGATAAGGAGGTGTCAAAATTTCACGTTAATATCTCAAAAACTGATTGACGTACCTTTTTATATCGACTCACACATCATGCCGATAATTTACATATATGTGTATATATTTAATAGGGTCTCCGACATTTTCTTTTGTGTGTTACCAACTTTAAAGCATTCTAAATATACCCTATTCAAGGTATAAAAGTTTGCTTGGAAATACTTCGGAATTTTTAATACATACGAACTAATATTTTTTTGATTTCGCACGATAAGACATTAAACACCAACTCTATAAAATTTGTTAAATGTGAGAAAACCTTCATATTTTCCTTCCAATTAAGTAGAAAACGCTCCACATTTACTACCATAAAAAACTGAGTTTCTACTATTATTTTACGGCTAAAAATTTTATATCGTCAACATTGCACTCGAATTGCAACCACATCAACATATATTATATATACGAAGGTACGATAGCTTGTTAGCTTCTGCGACATTCTAAAAAGTTTTAAGCTGTACTAAGCTCTTTCTACCTCATTTGGCCATGCAAAATTCTAACACATGGTACTTACTCACCAAATCTGCTGCAGTTCGGCACAGTATACCAACGCTCGTCTACGGTAACCCAGCTCAACATTATGTTAAATCCTGATCATCGCTCTGAGCGTGAGCATTTTCTAACAAAGATTAGTTGATTGTGTATAATCTGCTAAAACTTTGCATTATTTTCACATGGAGCTCTGACACAAAAAGTGTCAAACTCTAAGCTGCTTACATGCAAAGAGTTTATTTAATTGTTTGGAAGCCAAAACTAATGATTCACATGCCGCAATTTGGGTGCAGAGAGTGTGAGTATTTTCCGTGAAATCTAAATTATTTGTGCACAAATAATGATATATAGAAAGCGCTCAAAAGCAAATTTTCAGATGAGATTAATATGAAATATTTTGTAATTTTTGTGATTTACAAAAAAAGTTAAACTTTCGGCGAGAAAGCGCAAAAATTTAAGCATGCATACTGCATGTATTTACGAGCATATGTCTATAGATAACTTTCAACTCTTTGCGAGCAAACTTCATTAGCGACTATGGAGTTCGAAATTCGTCTTCAAACTTGTACAATTAATAGTCGCATAATTACTGAAAGGCACAGCAAAAGTTTCTAAAGAAAACTACTACGGCACTGAGTGAATATTTTCCATGGAGGGATTGAGTATGTCTGCGAACAGACAAATGAACATTATGGGAAAATTCATTTAAAATACATATTGTGCCGATATTGAGCCAAGGTGTAACTGCCACCAATTTACAAGCCAGACATCTTCATTTTATGCAATGGAAAACTGCTCTGGATATAATGAAGGAATGTGACCGTAAATCAACAAAATAATACAGCATAATAATAAAATTACCTGCCGACAAAGGCCTTACCGCACGGTGCTGAAAAGTACATAGATCAAAACAAGCTTTTTGCAAGTATCATTTGGTTTCAGTTGGCCAGGAGAAAGGGACCCGTTCAAGGTGAAAAAGGAACATAATATCTTTTCACGCTACCAAATTAAACATATTTATTAGTTTGTTATTACTCAATAATGAAAATGCACAAATCTTGGCTGTCACCAATACAAAATTCGGGCGCTTTAAAAGGTACCGCTGCTTGTGTTAAGCTGAAATTGAGAAATGGAAAATAATTTCAACGGATACTAAAAATACCACTATACACCAAGTACTTATTAATAAATGTAAGTGTGTTTATTTCTCTTTTATTCTTCTTGTATTTTGTGTAGCTATTTCCGCTTCTGATTTTATATATTCTTTTTTTTAATGTCGTTGCATCATGTTTCTACAGTATATCATAAATTTGTTCACCTAACGGTTGTATATACAATATCACCTTAAACTAATCGAGGTGGATATAGGGTTATATAAATATAAATGATCAGGATGATGAGACGAGATGAAATCCGGGTGACTTCCTGTCTCTCAGTCTGTGCACGCTGTATTTTTAAAATATAACTTGACGAAACTTCGTATGTGCGTTCAATGGAAAAAAAAGTAAGGACGACTTAGGAAATAGGCGTAAGCGGACCGCTGCCACGCTCACAAAACGCCATTAACCAAAAACATATAAAATACCATAACTAAGCATTAAATTAAGATATGAAACCTTTATTTGACACAAGGATAGCAATAGCAAGGTGCACCTGTGGTACAAAAAATTTCATGTCCTCGTCTTCTAATAAGTTTAAGGGGCTATACCAGTGTTACGCATGAAAAATTAGGCGATTTTCGTGAATTTTTTTAAGCGAAAGTACGCTATTGAATATTTCGAACTCCTTTGACCGTAAAAAGGTATATTTTCAACTAACTTTAAATTTTTTTTTTAAAACTGTTGAAAAATAAAGGAGTTATGGGTTGTCTGTGGAGGTTCCAAAAAAAAGTGCCCCAACTGGCCGAATGAGTACCTGAAACAAAAATTTTTGAAAAGTTTATTAAACTTAAAGATATTTCCTATACAATGACCTACGATTTTTGAAAAATATCAAAAATTAACCAAATGGCGTTATTTTTCGGGTTTTTATGTAAAAAAATGGTCTTTTTTTAATGCCAAATTGCGAATTTTCAACTAATACTCAGTTTTAATTTGAAGTTGATCGGTGCATTTCTCGTTGAGTTATGACGCCGGCAATTTTGAAAAATGTCGTTTCGAGAAAAACGCGTTTAAAGTTTCACTTAAAAAAAATCCAAAAATCCATCCAAAAACTATTCAAGGTACGACCTTCCCGATTTCGCAGGATATTTATGGAAATAAATATCAAAAAAGCAAATAAAAAAATTATTTTTTTTGAATGTGTCACACTGGTATAGCCCCTTAAAGTGCTCCGGCACAGAAAATGCCTAAAAGGTGAAAAATTAATGCAATTATGAAATTAAATCACGATTATGGAAAACTCAATATATGTAACTTTAAGGCTCAATATAAAACTGACGTGAAATAAAAACCAATGGATATTAATTGAAGTAAATGTAATATCTACTGAAGACTTTTAACATAAATCATTAGCGAAATAAAGTCTAGTGGTTGTAAACTAACTAAACTGGCTGTAAACTATAAACAGCAATATATATTTTATTGCAGCTACTGCTGTGCCGGGAGAATTGTACTTTTAAATGTGAATGACGTTAGCTTAAAAGTGCTCTACACTTTGCCCTTTGGCACTTGCAATCGCAGTGCGCTCCGTAGCAAGTTATCACCTTTTAGAGCAAGAGCACATAAATGCTCTCAATAGCTGTCTAACAGTGATGGTGCAATGTGCTTTGCCCGCAACAATGTTGTATAAAAGACTTGTTACATTTTTATCATATATGTAACACCACCATTTGTTTTGTTGTCACCATTTATTTGCCCTATTGTATCAAATAGAGTCTATCGGCACTAGTGTTCAGCAGTTAGATAAATATGTAAATATTATTTCAGAAATACATTATTACCCTTTTACTGAAAATATGTGTTAAAAAAGTTTTCACTACTAATATAATAGAAATAATAGGAAATTGAGCAGTAAATTCACTGAAAAGTACATTTAGATGAAACACTGCTTTGATCTGAAAAAAGACCTTTTTAAAATAAGTTAAATTTTCAGGGGATGCTGGGCTTCATAATGATGTTTTGTCTGGATTTCAGCACATCAAATGGAAACAACAAACACACTTTTCAATTTTTATGTATTCTACTAACTGTTAGTCTATCTTCCGTCGGCAAACATTTTCTTAGCTCCAATCAGCTATCATTCACAGACTATCAACCGTGAAAGTATGCTGTTAAATTCCTCTAATCTTTCTTTCCTCCATAAAATGTATTTTCGCTAAACTTTTAGTTAGGTGTTTAACGAGCACAAACTTTTCTACAGCTTACGTTAGAAGCAACAAGTTACTCATACGCCCCGTCGACCAAACTTGCAAATGAATTTAGCGTTGATTGACAGTTACGCAGTTTTTGTTGCGTTAATGAATAGTCGGCAGATTATTTTATAGACTAATTACACTATTAAAAAAATTTTAACTATCTAAGTATATTTTTATCACACGAAAGCTTATATCAAATTTTGAATCCCTGGGCAACTAATCGATAATATGTGAATGAATTGACCCGGCATCTTTAAAGCACTTCTGATCACATTTGGGGTAAAGTTTAATTTCGCTGGCATATTTTGTAATTGACTTATCGCACTTTTATTACTTTTTAATAGAAACGATATATGGAGAGTGGACTCATCCACTTTTATGCATTTTCAAAAATTTTACCCCTAGGTGTCTCATAATACTTTGCCAAATTAAATCTCTTTATCTTAAGTTAGCGCTTAAATATGACACTCTATAAATTTTTGCTTAATGGCGTTGTGTGGCTCAGTTCTTTAACAGCAAACCTCTTAATAACGTTTCATCAAGATATTGTAACTTTTACTCAATTATCGCTTGCACAAGCGGTCGAACGGGGAGACAGTAAACCAGATTTTAATTCTTTTCGTCACCATAATCTTTTGTATATATAACCTTATATCTAGTTTGAATATTTTAAGGTGATACAAATAACCGTTAGGTGAACAAGACTATTACACTCTGTTGCAAAATGTTGCAAGAGTATAAAAAGAAGAAGAATGTAAGTAAGTCGGTTGTTTAATTATGACTACTAACATTTTAAACTCGAATAACTCGAACTCGGACTTTGTAAAAAGTTTCTTAGTAAATTGCCATTAACAGTTTTTTATGAAATGCGGTTTCTTATAAAAGGATATTCTACACAAGCCTATATTTTTTGTCATTTGCAGCATTTTGATTAAAGATGTACCAAAATAGTAAAAGATATCTTCACTGAGCTCCTCCTCTATGGTGCGGGCATCTCATTAAACATATGTACGTAAAAGAAGAATTCTGGCTCTTTCAGCTTAACAGGCACTGCTGAACGGTCTTCTATGTTACTTGTAAATACATCAGTACATTCTTATATTTACGAGTCATCGTTGTACCAAATTTGAAATTTTGCACACGTCGTTTTCTTCGCAAGAGTCTTCTCATTTGTCGACACCGCCATTTTTCGGACCACTATAGCAGATAGCTTCCATACAAAGTAAACGATCGGAATCACCTGCTTTGTATGGAAAACTTTTTATTTTGACAAGATATCTTCAGGATTGTATTACATAACAAAATTATATATCATTCGACAACTTTATTCTAATCTTTATTTAAATAAAAAAAAAAACACTTACAAACAATGAAATAATTAAAGTTTAATTAAGTTGATGTCTCTAATTTACATTAATTGCAAATTCTGATTGTATTCCTCTTAAAGATATTAAATCCACATTACTAACATGTAACAGTTTAAAATTACATTTGCAAAGCACGTCAAATCAAAACTAAATTCCTCAAAAAGATGAAGGAATAAATCTGCACAGGACAAACAAATAGGTGTGAGTACACAAATCAAAATTTTAGGGTGAAGAAAAAGCGACATGGGTTGGATGGACATGTTTAGTAAGCTTTGTACAGTTTCGTCAAACTCCTTATTCAAACTTTTACCACATTCTTCTATTATAGTTGTTGTTCTGTGCACACATGTTTATCTACATATGTTACGGCGCCAAAGTTGGGCACCGGAGTCCAAAATATGTATGTCAAATAATATATATGTACATATCTCCATAAAGACGCATATCTTACAATTTCCTGCAATTCCGCTATGTAGATACTGTAGCTATTTGTTTTACAGCGGGTTCCTTGTTGTTGCCGCTTTGTGAGTTTGTTAGTTAAGCTGAACTTGAAATGTGAAAAGACAATAGCGGTAAGCACAACAAAAACTTACGAAACAAAAACAATCCAAATGTATGAACATAAATAAGCAAAAACAAAATATGCTCACTGTCATAATCAAGGAGGGTTTCATTTTTCGTTGGTGGTAAGGTTGCCAAGAAAGGATTGCACTTGACAGATAGTAATGACTTCTAAGACATATACTGTCTTAAAATAGAATTATAAATCATAAAAAAAGCAAATGTCAACACTATGGTAATTGGATTAGCATAAGCAAATAGGAATGACTTGGGAAGATTATAACTACTTATATACACTTTTATGTTTGCGTGTTTAAGTATTAGTTTAGTAGCAAATGTACAGCTGCCTACTTGTAGTTATATTCGATGAAACTAAGTAAGCTTTTGAAAATTTTAGGTGGTGCCACATGTGAAGTTTTTGGATTGGAGGCCAACTGAGCTTCTACCTCTTGTTATTGAGACTGAATTACAAGTGCTAGCAAGCTCATCAGTCTTACAATTTCCTGCAATGTCGTTGATATTTTGGTGTCGGTATCAAAGTAACTTGATGTTAGAGATAAGGAGTCTAGACATCCCATCAGTCAGCGAAATTGAGGCTTAATTCGCTGCATTACTATTGTAGTGAATAATCTCTTTTCTGAATGAGGTTGCGTTCTAGAGCCCTTGACCTTGTGCCGCCGTTATGGCATCTACTTGCGCTTTGAAGACGATTAAATGATCAGGAAGCCTAAAACTGGAGTTATTAGACAGTTAAAGGAAATTTAACATTCCAGCAATTCTCCGTACAATTTGATTCATTCAAAACACTGCTCACTGCCACTTTCCTCTAGCGAGTCCTTCCTTTCCATGCCTTCCACAAAAGTATGTGAGCAGAAAAACGTCAGCCAGGACTTGCTTAGGCGACCTGGTAATCCAAGATAAAACCAAAATGTGCGAGGATTTCAGGGTGCCTGCGAGCGTAGTCATCAAAATACAAAGGGCAGTTCAAGCGAAAACACACCTTGCGGCTATACCCATCGGTGCTATATGCAGCAAGGCGTTTTGTAGAACAGTTTATGTGATTCATATTGTACCACAAATATAGTTGAGAGCAGCTCGTTGAATACTTGACAATTATTTTCGTGTGTGTAGACTTTTTCAGCGCTTTCCTCCATACAAAAATTCCGTAGAACATTATGGGCTTAACTATTGTTTCATAGAACCAAAAACAACCTTTGGCCGTGTTGGAAAAAACACTCAAGTCAAAGCTTTAAATTTTATTTATAAAAAGGCAATAAAATATATTTTTTAATGTAATGCTGCTGTCTTTTTATTAGCATTCAACAATAAATAAAAGATGAAGGGTTAGAAAGTTAAATAAATTTTCTTGCTCTCCTTCCCTTTAACCCAAAATATCAACCACATAGCTGTAAATATATTTTTTATTGCCTTAAATTGCCGTTATTTCTGCGCTTTGATTAGAAATCCACACCAGTAGGCCACTAATAAAAAGCAAGTAAATAATAGATATAGGAACATTATAAGCATTCGCAAGGAGAATTCAAAGGGTTCTCAACCATTTTTTATGTAAATCAATAAATACCCTCACCTTTCAAAAATTGTGCTTTTGGCTTGCCTTAGTCTTCAGCATTCTCCAATTCTCTACACGTTTGAACTTACTTTTAAAATTTTTGTATGTAAGTAGCAGAAATTCGTCACGTTTTGGTAAAGTAATTTGCAGTCAGTTATATTTCGAACCAAAAGACGTGATCGCAATTACGTTAGTTTACTTTAAACATTTGCAATAAGAAACAAAAATGAGAAAAAACAGTATACGTAGAAGCTATTAACAGTCCAATTATATGAAGGGTAACAGAAAGTAGGTGGGTTTATGCATGCCAGGAAGTAAAAGTAACCTTTTGAAGTTGTTTCTATGTTAAAGTTAAGCGAAGGTAATTTGCAAAAATCACAAGCCTTAGTGAGGTAAAGTCGGTCATAAAAGTTAGCAGTTACAAGTATAAAAGTTAACCTTCGTTCGTCCAAACTGGATATTACATACCATACATCAATAACGACCTCTTTGTGATATAAAGAACTTGAATTTTGAAAGAGCGAATATTTTATTTTTGAGAGTAGCACTCCGAACATATACATACCACATATATTTTTTCCGTTGAAAAATACTTTATAGATTAATAATATAATTTCATTTGGCAAAATTAACTTTTTTCTGGGTCACAAGTGATGAAGTAGTTTCTCTGTTTTTCAAAGTCAACATGCTAAATCGAAATATTTGACTTGAAAATTTGAAATATACAGTAGCGGAAATTAAAATGGACAGTTAAAAAGCTACGGTTTTTCTTATTTTTTCAGCAAAGTGTTTTAGATTTTTATGTTTAATATTATCTGTGCAAACATTCTTGTGCAAATTCTTTTCTCTTATTAAAATGCATTTTTTTCGCTATTATTGAATATTTTAGCGTTTTAGTAGTGAATAATAAATGTTTATATAACTTTAATGCTAATTTTTATAAAAAATAGTTTTCAATCGTTAGGTAGAGTGAATATTAGGCACTCCAAAAATGTAAAACTAATATTTTGCTGAGACTCCTTTGCTTTCCATAACGGTCTTAGCGCGCTGTGGCATTAACTTTGCGTAATTCTACAATGTTTGTGCTGCGATTTCGTTATACCAGACATCCACAAGAATTGTATCCAACTCAGCTCAGGTACTGGGTCTCTTCTTTGCTACCTTCGGTTTCATAATACGCCAAAGATTCTCAATATGAGGCTCCAATGTACTACTTGAATATTCTAACGTCCAATATCCATTTTGCGAGAGAAAGTTTTGTCCTTAGAAATATAAAAGAATAAATTTTGTGAATGAAATAATTTGTGTGAACCGAAGGCATGAAAAAATTGGCCCCCCCCTTTTTTACCGTTCTTCGGACGAACTTTTCGCTTTTGCGTTCACGAGTTCTCCTTACATACATACGAAATCCCTTTGCTACATAACATGTTGAACATGAACTCGTCACAGAAGACTACTTTTTGCATCTTAGTCAAACGTTTTTTATTTTTGCGGTTCGCCGCTGTTCTAAAATCAAAAATGAATTATTTTGTTTAATGAAAATTTTGCAAATTCGGTGTCATTAAAAATGCGTAATATGCGTATTTACTATACTTATATGTTTCTCAAAAGGTCTTCAATTCTTAAATATTGCGGCACTGAATTTCCTGCCAAAAATGTATGCTCACTCGGATTAACGGACACCGGACAATGTCTGGGATCTCAATCAATGACACATCCACTGATTCAATGACTAAATCTTGAAGACGGATGTAGTCAATTTACAGCTGATGGCTTTATTTTTTGTCCTTAACGCTACTTGTGTGTGAGCACAGCAATGTACGAGTATATGTATACTCATAATCTCTGCACACAAACACACGTGAATATTTATATAAAACATCACACACGCTCAATGTGTAAATATATTTTGACAGACGCATGTGCTGCCTGCCTTGCGGCCATTTCACTTTGGCTTCACTTTTGTGCACATATCTACGCATCATACCCTCTTTTACACGTGCCTATAAGTTGAATAAGTTGTCAACGACAAAAGTTTCTCGTTGCCCAATTAGTCTTGATTAGACTGAAGTGTTTGCCTTTTTTCAGTTTTGCTGTTTTCAATATTTTTTCAACTTACTTACAGTTTTTCATACAATTCTTCTGCGACTGTTCCCGTTTGTTTTGCTAATACACGCTTCGGGAATTGATCATTTTTTTCTCTTTGGTATTCGCCGCACTTTTTAGTCCTAAGCAGTAAACCAGTCTCCAGTCAATAAAGTGTTGTTTTGATGTTAATGGAAAAGCTTCACGTAAACAATTTACAAAATCATAAGCCGCAAATTAACTTTGAGTGCTTTCAATTTAGTAAGTAGTTCATAAGAAGGTAAGTACAAACAACTTACGGTTTGTTAGCAATAGCTGATTTTTTAAATTGTCAAGTTATAGCTTAAGATTCTGATTTCGAAAGCTGATAATAGAAGACTAGTGTTGAAAAGAACTAAAACATTATTTTAAACTGATAGTACAGACTACATATTTTTAATTAGAAGATTGACACGAAGTCAAAAGCTAATTTTGTTGAATGTTTTGTTTTATTTTTTGATTTAAAATGGACAATTTTAGACCCCACTTTCATGAATTCTTGGCTAAAAAAAAAAAACTTTAACGAAACCTCATCCTTCATATTCGTCAGACATGGTTTCCTGTGACTTTTTACCAGATTCAGTTGGGATGTTTTCTCAGAAAACGAGGGGAATATCAGGGGAAAATTCATAAACTTCTTCTTTTTGACAACGTTGAACACCTTACTGAACGTAACTGACTGACTGAATGCCATTATTTGAACTATCAACATCTTCACTGGCCCCCTCTCAGTAAATGGCGTCCTTGCAGTTTTACTAACATTCATAACAGAAGAAGATCTCGAAGAGCTCAAATATAGAGTTCCACTCACGGAACTATAGCAGGTAAAAGTCCTACTTATCCAGAACACACCCCGGCATACCAAATCTACCGTATGTTTTGCATACAATGAGTGAATTCATTTATCCCTTTTCATGTCACAAAAAACCAATTCACCAGAAATGTTACGAACCAAAGCAGTTAACATTTTACTGAAATTAGAAATTTTACTAAAAGATGATGGTAATGTTGGTACTTCGGTAATAAAAGTTATACGTATGGGTCAATTAAATTTAGAGATAAGAAGCACACAGTCAACTTATTACAAAGTGAGGGCGAAAACTTCTCAAGAAAGTTTTGCAATGCTGAAACTCTATAGTGGTCCTTCATACCAGATTCCAGCATTATAGACTGAGTTGTAGTTGAATTAAAGTAGTTTCTTTATGGTTTAAGATTAAAGACGTGCCAATCGATAACAATCCTCAACATAAGTATATAAATCGACGTTTTTAAAACTACTGAAAATACGATCAACACCTAAGAAAACTGGAAAAATTATAGGTAAATATCTAAAGTAATTTGGTTGCATATTTATAAACCAACCATTTTGGTTTTTTTCTATTGCTGAATCGAAGAAACTCCTTTATCACCTTGCCGTGATGGTTTTTTGGTTTTACACCCATCTTCTATTGTGGAAATGTGAGGACACCTACACCGAAACCAACCTAACACAATGTGACAAGGTACTTGTGCTGATGGCTGTTTGGTCAACGAGGATTAATAAATCGCGAACAGTCTACTATGAAATGGCTTCTCCAAGTATACTGACTCGGTGACGAGTGACCAACTCCTTCCGCCCTACTCGTGGGACAAAGCATTAAAGCAGAAAAAAAATATCATAAAAGCACCAAACACCAATACTTTGACGACTATTGACGAATCCAACTTATTCCCCCATAGACACCTTCCTCACCTCAAAAACGGTGCCAATTAAGAGTGCTCCGGGCCATGGTACGCCAGAGAACACACCAGAGATTACAGCGGGTATCAACCAAAGTACCCTGCACCTGTAAGGCAGGAATTTACCACGAGAGCAACAAACGGTGAGAAACAAGTGGGTTTAACAATAAAATCAGTATTTATCAAGAACAGAACACCAGAGGAACAAAAGATAAAGAAGATCTTAACCACATCCTTCAAATCAATCTACACCGTTAAGCGTTCACCACAAAACATAACATTGCTAATGTTAAAAGCCTTCAATGAAAGTTTGACTCTTGACAGTCGTTCTCAACATCGACAGAAAGTGGAATTAAGAGATTGGCACAGAAAATATTATGGATAGAGCGCAAAGCTGGACCCGCTAAACATAAGCAAATCAGAGAGTAGTCCAAGGTTAGATTTCAATACCATAGTCACTTTAGGGGTAGGATTCTCTCTAGAACGATTTATGTCCAGAAATAATATACATAAAAGGTGCGATCAAAAGTAAGCATTTTTGAATCTAGCTCCCCCTTTTGTTTTAAAGTTGTTAAAACTTTTACCGTAACAGAGCGCACGAGTGGTTTTAACGTTTTCAAAGTGGTCGTGAGGATTTAAAAGACGATCAACATGTGGGCCAAACAAAATCCGTGATCACCGGAAATTCCATCGAAACTGTGCGTGAATTCATCAAAAATAAGCTGAAATCATCATTGGAATTGAATATCTCCAAAACATCGATTTATCGCATTTTGACCGAACATTTGGGCTTACGAAAGGTGTGTGCACGGTTTGTTCCGCACAAATTAACTGACGACCAAAAATTTCTCAGAATCCAACATTCGAAGGACATCATTATGATCGATTATTTGACCAAAAATTACATTTTAACCATTAACCACTCCCCGTATTCACCTGATATGGCACCGTGCGTATTCTTCCTTTTCGGAAAAACGCTAAAAGTGGAACTGTCTTATAACTTATGACGGAGCTGCAAGCTAGAGGGAAATAAGGAAACGCGTTTCCACTTTCTCTATGAATGCCCAGCTCTATCACAAACCCGGAACAAAATACTTGAAACCTATCAGGCAACAAATTTGAATGGTTGTCCACAAAAATACTAACGGTATAGAAGTATTATAAGGTCTTAGATAGTGCATGGAAATGGCGCATTCTGCGCTAGTTAATCCCAGGGTCACAGCAAATCTACCTACCTACCTACATAGTAGAGGATTTGTAAGATTAACAGCATGTTTTGAAACGCTGAATAAATCTTCAATTTGATGCCGTTTTGTTCCCAAATTGAGAACTGCACCATGCTGCCTTGCTGTTTCCCTTAAATCAATCCTTACATTGCAATTTTGCGACTCAGATTTGCAGACTGCTATATTTCGGTTGAATATTCTTGCTTCTTTGTTATAGTATCAATTCTCAGTTGTTGCCACCAGTATGTAGACATATACGAGAAGTATGTAGCAACATTCATTCTTCCTACAATTATACAGTTACTGCTGGTGTGGTTTTAAGACGGGTAAGGACACAAAATTATGTCCAGAGATTTCCACATCTGGAGTTGATAGATTTATAGCTTTGCAAACAAGTATACTTTGAAGAGTGTTTGCAAACATTCTTTCCGTGTTATTTATTGTCTATTTGACTTCCTGGATATAACTTAAAGTTAAAAGGGTATGTTTGCCTACTCACTTCGGTGCCACATATCACATTCCCGAGGCATTCATTCCACGACAACAGCCAAAATATACTACATACAAACGAGGGCTGTCTGATAAATAACCGACCTCAACGTGAAGCTAGCGGCACATCTGAAAAAAAAGTTTCTACTTCAAATTGTGCATATTATAATAGCTACTCGCCAAAATTTCAGAAATTTATCTTGCGCAATTATCTGTTGACAGTCGTTTTTGTGAGTCTATTTCGGTGATTTCCCCAAAATGGAAAAAATTGAATATCGATCTGTAATTAAATTTTTATTTTTGAAAGGCAATACGCCTTCACAAATCAAAGACGAGTTGGACTCTGTGTATGGTGACTCTGCACCATCGTTTACCACCGTAAAATTTTGGGCAGCTGAATTTAAACGTGGTCGCAGGAGCTTGGAAGATGATGAACGTCCTGGGCGTCCAAAAACTGTAACCACTAACGATAACATCGCTAAAGTTCATCAATTGGTACTAGACGACCGCCGTATTAAAGATAGGGAAATAGCTGAGATTATGAAGATATCAAAAGAAACTGTTTGTCACATATTAAACCAAGATTTGGGCATGAGGAAGCTGTCCGCGCGTTGGGTGCCGCGTTTGCTTTCGCTAGACCACAAACGTGCGCGCATGAACATTTCCAGCGCTCTGTTTGGAAGGGTTGCAGAGATGGCAGCATCGCTGGGAGAAGTGTGTGCAGTTACAAGGAGACTATGTAGAAAAAAAATTTTTTTTGAAAATGTCGCGTGCATCATGGTTAGGTCGGTTATTTATCAGACAGCCCTCGTATATGTACTCGCTACTTTCTACGGCTCAGTTAATGTAAAGGGTGATTTTTTTGAGGTTAGGATTTTCATGCATTAGTATTTGACAGATCACGTGGGATTTCAGACATGGTGTCAAAGAGAAAGATGCTCAGGATGCTTTGACATTTCATCATGAATAGACTTACTAACGAGCAACGCTTGCAAATCATTGAATTTTATTACCAAAATCAGTGTTCGGTTCGAAAATTTTTTATCGACAAATTTTGTTCAGCGATGAGGCTCATTTCTGGTTGAATGGCTACGTAAATAAGCAAAATTGCCGCATTTGGGGTGAAGAGCAACCAGAAGCCGTTCAAGAACTGCCCATGCATCCCGAAAAATGCACTGTTTGGTGTGGTTTGTACGCTGGTGGAATCATTGGACCGTATTTTTTCAAAGATGCTGTTGGACGCAACGTTACGGTGAATGGCGATCGCTATCGTTCGATGGTAACAAACTTTTTGTTGCCAAAAATGGAAGAACTGAACTTGGTTGACATGTGGTTTCAACAAGATGGCGCTACATGCCACACAGCTCGCGATTCTATGGCCATTTTGAGGGAAAACTTCGGACAACAATTCATCTCAAGAAATGGACCCGTAAGTTGGCCACCAAGATCATGCGATTTAACGCCTTTAGACTATTTTTTGTGGGGCTACGTCAAGTCTAAAGTCTACAGAAATAAGCCAGCAACTATTCCAGCTTTGGAAGACAACATTTCCGAAGAAATTCGGGCTATTCCGGCCGAAATGCTCGAAAAAGTTGCCCAAAATTGGACTTTCCGAATGGACCACCTAAGACGCAGCCGCGGTCAACATTTAAATGAAATTATCTTCAAAAAGTAAATGTCATGAACCAATCTAACGTTTCAAATAAAGAACCGATGAGATTTTGCAAATTTTATGCGTTTTTTTTTAAAAAAAAGTTATCAGGCTCTTAAAAAATCACCCTATATAAATTTCGCTCTCAGCAGATTGTTCGTTGCCTTCGTGTTTACCCACACACTTTTCGTACATCGAAGCTAAGTCCAGCAATTAAGTTTGACCCGAAATCAGTATATAGTTTTGTTTCCTATTAATAATAATACATAATTATGAATTATAAAAAGTATTGAATGCAATTGTTTTAAATTTGCGGCATCGCTATAAATCACACATAATTGCTTTTGCGGACCATAATGCACAATTTATTTTATCTAACGGCACTGTAATATTTATTGCATAATTAATTTGTCCAATATTTTCGGCATGGTGTCTTACTATTTTTTTTTTTTTTTTCTCAGTAGGCTTTATTATAGAGGTAGCCAAACTAATGGAATCTGAGGAAAAGTTTCAAAAAGTTATCAAATTACATTCCACCAAATATTTGTAAATATACGGGTGGGCCATATAAAATTTTAAATTTCAAAGATAGGGCGTAAAAGATTGAGTGTAGCGTTTGCTGAATGGCACTGAGCGCCGTCCTGCTGGAACCAAATGTTGTCCAAGTCTTCCTCTTCAATTTGCTTGAACAAAAATTCTTCAATTTGCTTGAACAAAAATTGATCGATATCGCTTACCATTGATGGTTACGGATCTTTCTTCATTTTCGAAGCAAAATGGGCCGATGACTCCACCAGACCAAAAACCGCACCATGCAGTGATTCGTGCTGGGTGCATTGGCTTCTCGACGATTACGTGCGGGTTTTCTGTGCCTTAAATGCGACAATTCTGCTTGTTAACATAACCATCGAGGTGGAAATGAGCCTCGTCCGAAAAGATGATTTTTCGGTAAAATTGGCCATCTTCGGTCAAAAGATCTTTTGCCCAGTCTGCGAACTGTAGAATAGTGAATAGTGACCCATTTCGTAAGTTTTAGACTTTTTACTGAATATCTGTCACTTTCCGTATGGTATTTGACGTTTTCGATGTCGGAATATAGATAATTCAAATTTAAAACGTTAGATGAACCACCCTATACTTTCATTAATTGTTTTTCCTTTATTAAGAATCATATTATAAATTAAGATTAACCTAAGTCGAATAATTTTCCGAAAATCTTGAATTGATAATTCCAAACCACACGCTATTGTTATTATTACAGTTTCTATACCTTTGACGTGAGGTTTTTCCTCTTTTGTTACTGCGTGGTAATAATGAGTGCTATTTTGCACAATCTAGAAATTAAACCTTTAACTAAAAACCAACGGTTTCCCTTTGCGTTTGTCTCAACATAAAAAACTTAATTTTTCAATATATGACAGTATACTCGTTGAATTTCTCAACTTGAATCACAAATCTTGAATTCAGCATACAACAACGGCAAACGAAATCAAGTTTATGGTCTCAATGCGCCATATAATCAATCCAATTAGTCCGGAAGGCACATAGGTCCCGCAGTCGAATACATGGTACATTCATGACAGCGTGTGCACAAGCACATTGATAGTTGAATTCTATCGGAATTTTAATCCATTTAACCGCCCAAGTGAACATTAAACTAAGTGGCAGGTAAGCATTGAAATTCCTACTCAGTCAAAATATTTGAGTGAGAGGTTGGTATTGTTTGGCAGTTGGCGGGTTTATTTGTAAGAAGCTAAGCCGGAAACATTTAATGTACAAATAGTGATATGTGAACGCTAGGAAATGAATTAATTATGTCCGGATCATATATATTACTAGGAGCAAAAAGTAGTAAGACTATGTTCATAATTTTAAACTCTAAATTTTTTATTTAAAATCTACAAGTATGTCAAAATAATCCTCTTCCAGGTTTGTTAGCTATATGGGATCTAGCACAACTTTTACCCTATTTTATCCATTTTAGGCACAAGGATGAACCGTTATCTCCCTTTGTCAAAGGATCAGTAACTTCGGGTGTACCCCAACATTTCACAGTCTTTCAACTTGCCAGGATCACATCCGAGGAAATACCTTCAGGTGCAAATCATTTTCACCCGATATTAACAATTTTCGATACAAAGATACACTGCTTTTAGAAAAATGCGTCCCGCTAAATACATTAATACTTATACATTGCACACATGAAAATTCGAAAATCATTGTATTAGGTATAGTCCCCATATACCTAATACATACTGGGAAATAAAGGGTGATTTTTTAAGAGCTTGATAACTTTTTAAAAAAAAAAACGCATAAAATTTGCAAAATCTCATCGGTTCTTTATTTGAAACGTTAGATTGGTTCATGACATTTACTTTTTGAAGATAATTTCATTTAAATGTTGACCGCGGCTGCGTCTTAGGTGGTCCATTCGGAAAGTCCAATTTTGGGCAACTTTTTCGAGCATTTCGGCCGGAATAGCCCGAATTTCTTCGGAAATGTTGTCTTCCAAAGCTGGAATAGTTGCTGGCTTATTTCTGTAGACTTTAGACTTGACGTAGCCCCACAAAAAATAGTCTAAAGGCGTTAAATCGCATGATCTTGGTGGCCAACTTACGGGTCCATTTCTTGAGATGAATTGTTGTCCGAAGTTTTCCCTCAAAATGGCCATAGAATCGCGAGCTGTGTGGCATGTAGCGCCATCTTGTTGAAACCACATGTCAACCAAGTTCAGTTCTTCCATTTTTGGCAACAAAAAGTTTGTTAGCATCGAACGATAGCGATCGCCATTCACCGTAACGTTGCGTCCAACAGCATCTTTGAAAAAATACGGTCCAATGATTCCACCAGCGTACAAACCACACCAAACAGTGCATTTTTCGGGATGCATGGGCAGTTCTTGAACGGCTTCTGGTTGCTCTTCACCCCAAATGCGGCAATTTTGCTTATTTACGTAGCCATTCAACCAGAAATGAGCCTCATCGCTGAAGACCATAAATCGGACGTAAAGCGCGAAACACATTTCGAACCGAACACTGATTTTGGTAATAAAATTCAATGATTTGCAAGCGTTGCTCGTTAGTAAGTCTATTCATGATGAAATGTCAAAGCATACTGAGCATCTTTCTCTTTGACACCATGTCTGAAATCCCACGTGATCTGTCAAATACTAATGCATGAAAATCCTAACCTCAAAAAAATCACCCGTTATTTAGCCGATCCAGCCGATTTCAACACATGGGTAAATTAAGCTGTATTGAAACAGAAGGAGACTATTTTGAATAAAATAAATTGATTTTGCCGAAAAAACATTTTGTCTGGTTTTTTTAAGTCCTGTTTACTTTGGAACGCACCTTGTATATCACTCTCCATTGATGGCAACGGTGTCACCAGATTCATTACGAAAAAAGTACAGATCGATGATTCCAGACCAAAACCCACACCGTTATAATTTTTAAGTGCTTCTAGGGTGAAATGAGCAAACTCCCTATGTTTAGGGTAGTCCTATGTCTTCAGCTCTGGAGTGAGAAAATTTGTATAATAAATGTAAGCCCAAATTCTTTCTCAAAAGTGCACGAAAATTTGCAATTGGAGAACAGTTATTTTATTTTGAAATTTTTGAATAATCTTTAGATGTTGTTCTTGCATATATCTTTCCATGATTACATTGTAAACTTAACTGAATAACATGAAAGTATATTATATATATAATATAGAAGATAACATATTTCAAATGGCTGAAACGGCACTTAGAAATCATATCATCCCCATTTGCGAACACCTTATATGTTATATTTCGCATAAGCGTAATCTTCTTCTTATTTACCATATTGCAATAAAATTGATTGCGTTATAAATAAAAATAAGTTCGAAACATATGCGGTTAATCTGCACTCAGCCAAAGCTGGTATAAGTGTATGCTCTTCAATATCATTATGAATTGTGTTTACTGTGCTAAATACCCGTAATAACACATTAATTAGCAAAAATGTTTTCACTCGAAAATAAAATACAATTCACATAACGTGTCTTATGTATGTTTATATTAGGGAGGGCCTAACTAAAATCGTTTGTTTTTTTTTTCTTAAATACCGTGATAATATCGTCTGAAATTACAAAAATATTACTATTACTTACTATTAAGCTAAGCGGTTATTACTGAATTAAAACTCAGGTTTGAAACGGGGAATTATGTCGTTATATCGCTGCTATTTTCCAACCAAAAGAATTATCTGTTAATACAAGGTTTATATTTTGCCTTCCCTATCTTCATTTAGAGCTATTAAAGTAGTGATGGAAGTTTTTACCAAAATTTTTAAGGTGTAGATTTGAATCTTTTATCAAGTAGATCCAATAGTTTTTTGCTACCATATTTGCAACCACTCTTCAAAATGGAATATGATTTACGATATAAGAATGCAGTTAATGGTGTTATGTTAACAACGAAATCAACACAACTTTTTGCTTTATCACATAATACTATTCACTTTGCGTCGAACCAACATCCGCTTTTATAGCCGATTGGTGATGAAAAATTGAACGCTTATTTCATTATTTTCGCTTTTTTGCCAACTAGCAGGTTCAATGCCACAACAAGGAGTGATGGAAGTACACTATTAAGCTAGTAAAAAGATGAACAGGAAGCAGTCGTGGCGAAGACATTAGTTATTTTGTTGCCAATCAATTGGGTGCACGTAGCAAGAACTTAATAAGGCAGAGAAATGTTACAACTACTTTCTGAATCTGTCTATTATGCACTTCCAATGCTGGAGAAGATATGTAATCTTCATATCCACTTAAAAGTTGAGTTGGTAAATTGATTTCATATAAATTTAGTGATCAAATGAATTAAATAAAATTTAATGACATTTCTGGCAACGTTCTTACAGTATGAGAATGAATATAAATACAATGCTAATACATTTTAAATATATTGTCAGAAAACATTTACTTTAAACTCGATCATTCTTATTGAATTTTATGTTTATTTTGTTGTTATACCATATGCAATAATTTTTTATTGAATCAATATAAAATGTCCTCAACGTTTGCCTACCCTTGAAGTCGAAAATAAAATAGGAACCAGAACATACAACTATACTATACCACCACTCATGCAAAATTGCTCACAGCAGGTAAGACCTGACACAATATGTGATAAGCTGGTGGAGCTTAAAAGGTAAAATCTGCTCGGTAACGAATTTATACCCAGAGTATTCGAGAACACTTAACGAAAAAATCAATGTGCGCTTTTGGGTACATGTCTGCTTACGTATTCGTTCATTGAATAAGTATTAAAATGAAAAAATTGTGTGTGAACAATAGATAAACTGTGGATAGATAAGTATGCACGTGGAACAATATTCGCGTCTATTAAAATGATTGAGGCGATTATAATTCTCTTTCAACATATTTTATATACTATATTCGTGGACATAGAAAATCACTTAGGAAAAATGGTATTATAAATGAACATGGGCTCACTTTTTCAATTTCTCTGTGCTTATAATCTTACGTACATTGTTAAAAAAAGTTGGTAAACTTGTATTATAAGCACAAATATTATTATATGTATAGTATATATAAGATAGAACTTAAACAAGGTATGCAAAATGTCAAACACATATTTTTAACTTGGAAAATGTATTAAAAAATGTTTTCGTCGCTTATTGTATGTATCTATATATTAAATGGTTGCCAAATTACGAACTTCTATAGCCAACTGTACGGAAATTAAAGAATACCGTGTATTATATTCTGGTTTCATATTTATTTTCAAAAATAATGAAACACGATATAAACTGAAAATGTCTTGCCAAATGGAAAAGCTTTCCATACAAGCTATTCATTCTAGTCTCTTCGGAGTTCACACCATTTCATTAAACAATAACCATATAAAATTTCTTTGATATATCTCCTCAACTGAAAGGATTTAATCGCACAGTAATATATATCCATTTTATTAGCAATAGCGTTGTCAGACAATAAAATCGACTATAATCTGTCATACCGGGGCACTTTTGGGCAAATAGTTTTGAAAACGTGGACATGGCCACACCCTCTAACAAGTTTAATGTGCATATTTTCTAAACCACTTAAGCAGCAACAACCAAATTTGCTAAGTAAAAATCATATACGAACTTCTACCGACAGTGTGGAAATAGATAATCGGGGGGCAAAACCGCTAAATCACCATATAACGGTACTGTTAAAAACTACTAGAAGCGCGTTAAATAAATAACCAAATAGGCCAGAGACATTATATTTCTCCACCGATATGGTTTGAGAGAGCTTTATGAGAGCCGGTGTGTACATTGGATAATGGGCGTAGCATCGCCCACTTTTTGGTGAAATCCCCTATCTTGGGGCCCAATGTATGAGATATACAATTGAAATTCAAACAGAATCCTTTCCTGACAATAGTAATTCTGTTTATCAAAAATTATTTAAATCGAGTCAATACTTCCCTAAGCTTCCAAATACTTAATAACAAGGTTTTGGGACATCCGGGTGATTTTGCAGCGCATGTATCGGCCAATATGTGAGTTATTCCAATGAAAATAAGAGAGCGTGTTTTATTCATAACAGTGTATCTTTGTGCCTAAAATAGATACATTTGAGCGAAAACCTATTCTAACCCCTATATAATTAATATCAGTATTTTCGAATATCCGTCTGAATTTACTCCACATTATTGGTTTTAGCCATTATGGTATTCCCCTGGCTTTGATTCGCGCAAGTTACAAAAATATAAAATATTCGGTTGCACCCTAACTTAGCACTTCCTTACTTGTTTTATATTGTTTGTTTTTTCCTAAATTTCATGAAAACACAATGAGGATTAATTGTGGTAGTATGATTAAGTAAATAAAAAGCAGAAAGAAACAATTAATTGAATCGAAAGGGGAGGTGTGGTATCTTTACAATCTTTTACGCTGTAAACTATTGTCCTGCAGTAGAATCGCAAGTTTATTTTCATGATTTTCCAAATGGTAGAGGTAAAGCCTACTAAATTCTTTTTTTATATTGTGACACACTTTTTTCTTTATTATATTTTTTCCCCGAACAGCACTATCAATAATGAGAGTACCTTGGCGTATACGTAATTAATATATGAGCAACGGAAGTACCTTGGCGTATACGTAATAAATATGTGAGCAATGGGAGTAACTTGGCGTATACGTACTAAATTTATGTAAATTACGTATACGCCAAGGTATTTTCATTGCTCGTACTTCTTATAACTGATTTTAAGGAGTTCACAATATTCTTTAATTGTTGCTTCGATTTTTTTATTTTATTCTTTATATTGTTCGACAACGTTTTTCTTCTGGTTTCATTTCAACTGAAAGCTCTTTTGGAATCTTATAACATTTAAGCTGAAATGTGCAAGTGTCCTCAAGTCTATATCCTCTGCTAACTGCGCATGGCTTATTTTAAAGTGATGCATAATATACAATACAACTAATATTTGATTGTTTTAATGGTCGCATAATGTGTAAGAAGTAAACTTCGTTTTACGAAATATTAATTTTTGTCAACATAAAAATCGGAGATAATAAATAAATGTTATTCTGGTTATTAAAAATGCAGATATTTTTAGTAATGTTGCGGCGGATTATATAATTAAATTTTATTCAAGACAAAAAACGTAATAATTTGCCATAAAATAAATTCTTGGGGTGGGAATCTATTTACAGGAGTGGTTTGAAGATTTGAGTTAGTAACTTATCTTTTAAGGAATCACTGAAGGATCTGAATCTTCAATGAAAAATATGAGGTAATAATTTTAATCGTTCAGGACAATTTTTCTTCCATACTAAGCTCCCTAAAGAAATCATACAACTTTAAGACGATTTATTTATTTTTTGATTTTCTTTTGCCTGTAAGGTCATATTTTTATATGAATATATTAATTATTACATAATTATGAATCTAGTATCAATGTAGATATGGAACACAACTGTCGGTGCCGTTTCCATTATCCTTCGCAAAATCCACACATTTTAATGGCATATCTAATATTTGCATGCGACTTAAAAGCTTGGCATATGAGAAACAAATTTCCATGAAAGCTCATAAAAGCATACATATTTCATTACAATTTAAATCGGTGCTTTTAGCAGCGGCATATATGTGCCACATGAAGATAAATTTGACACTTTATCGTCTGAAGTGATGTAATATACTTGTATGAAGCTTATTGCCAAGTATGAAGCTGCAATCACTTAACTAAGAATATAACTCTTATAAGTGGTGAATATACATATGTTTCTGAGGGAGGTCCTTCAAAGTAGCTAAACTTAGTTAAGAATGTATAGCTAATGGACGGGAATAGCCCATAAATTGGGCATTGGACCACTAAGTCAACTATTGTAATATAACACTTGTTGTACTGTCTTATTAACTCTGAGGTTTGGATAAAAGCTTGATATGCTATGCAATTATAATTTTTATTTTTTCAGAAAAAATACAAGTAAAACATGTTTTGATTATATAAATAAAAAGCGTTGAATTTTAATTTTTTTGAAGAATATATTTTTTGCTTATCTCAATTATTTTTATTAAGGCGATCTTGATATAAAACTCTCTTGCTTTGACAAACATGCTTACTTATATATGTATGTGTACTTTTAAATAAGGAATAACAAAATAATAAGGATAACAATAAATATCACGATCACCCTAATCAAAATAATGCAAATAATCCTCGTCATTCGCATAAACCATGAAATCGTAATTTTCCAGCATTATATACTCAAGCGTGCTTTGACGAATCGCCCTACTGCTATCTATAAAGTTATAAAGTTAAATAAGTCTACCCAGTTGGAGACAGCTAATAAACGCGAGCTATATGACAATAAAAATTTCGAAGGATTCCATGGAAAAAAGAATTTTGCTGCATTTTATTGTCATGACGTTCACATGGAGGTGTATGATTTCATAACATAATAGCAAAACAGCTCTCTATTTTATATTTCCTATCCTTTTTGTGAACAAAAAAGAAATGAACAGTTGCAGGTGTTACTGCTAAAATGCGTTTGACTAGATTATAGAGCGAAGTGTTCACTTGGCAGTGTCTGTGTGACGCCTACAGGGCGCCTACAGGAAAATGACGATTGTGTAACTGTATGAGCCCAACGAAAGCATGTTGGGTCTTAAACAATACACATACGAACATAAATGTACGGTAATCAGTTTCATGCAGCAAGGTTCCGATTCCGATTCATTTTTCTATGCTACTTTTGCCGTAATATTGGATTATTTTGGAGCGGAACAATACAACACCATAGAATCTCAATTCTAACGAAATAAAAATACGTTTTTGTTTGATTAAACATAGTTTGTAGGGAAGTATCTTCTTTAATCGGCGAAAGGTCTTGCATGAATACGTAGAAGAGATTTTTAATAAAGCACAGATAGGTTTTCGTGTAAAAACGTTTTGTTTCTGTGTACCACATCCCACCCAGCACTTTGAGTGGGGATGACACTACTGCTGACTACTACTGATAAAAAAGAGTTACAATTCGAAAAATGACAAATGTTCAGGAGGAGCAAAAAACAGTTCCTATAAAAGGACTCGGCGTTACGGTATATGAGGAGCATGGGTGACCTTAAGATAAATTTTTCATAATTTTTCCAGTTCCATCCATCTGCAGTATCAAGCTTCTTTCAGTTCTAAGGCAAATTTGTTTTTGTCATCCTTATTAAACTGATAAAGTATTGTATTATGTACCTCGATTATTTTTAGGTTTATGAATAGTTGAAAATAATTAAATTTGTTGCAAGCCGTAATTCGCCTCCTCGTTTGGTTTTTTTTTTCACCCTCTGTACATTATTTCAGAGGCATGCAAATGCTGACAATGTAAGTGGAAGTATTATATAATATATTTACTGATATGATAACAGGTATAGCCTTTATTTCAACATGTTGAATATAGAAATAGAATAAAAAGCCTTATATAAAACGCAACAACAAAAACAATAAACCACATTTTCCATCAGCGTACAGCTAGCAAACTCAATTTCACATGTAGCGCAAATATTCATGAGGTGAGGAGAGGACACACTAGAAAATAAACCAATCATAAACAGTAGAAAGGAGAAAGAAAGAACAATAAATAGAAACACAAAGAGCACAGTTTGCACACACATAAGAACAAATGCATCACTGATAATAATGTTCCGCAAGAAAGAGCCATTTTGCAGTAGTTGTCGGCAGCCTGGGCAACGCTCAACGTTAAAACGCCATAAAAATATCGGTAATGCAATTATATTCAATTTCCCATGCATTTACGTTATGGGAATTTTAATGCTGCGCAGGTAAATTGCAGAGACGCATACAACAAAAGCTATAGAACGAAGGTGCTAGCTGAGGACTAACGCTTCGAGTGCGCTCCAGCATTGCCACCCATGCACGGCATGCAGCCAATTTTTGCAGCTTCATTGCACAATGATGTCTGAGTAGCGAAATGGAAAACTGTTTTATAAACAAATTCTAAGCATGAATAAGTTTTTACATAACAATGTACTGGATGATGACACAGCAGCAGTGTAATTGCATTTACATAACATTGATAGAATAAAGTACACGTTTTTTTTATTACTTTAGTGTTGGTCTCATCTGTGCATTTTATTATATATATGTATATGGAAGACGTATTTTCCAAGCATGCCACTATGTATAGATATTAATTGCAACGGTATAAATTGTGTTGCCTTTTTTATAGCAAGTCATATTTCTTGTGATATTTTGCTCTAGCATTTTTTTAATTACATATATTAAATGAACTTTCTTATAAAAATTAATCAGTCATCCGGAGATGCCTTAAAGTATATACGGTCTTCTACTTTTCAGATAAACGTAACACCTATTACGAGATTAGATACGTAAAAATGGAAGAAGTATTTTCTAACAATAAATTAGAGTTATTATTTATTTAGCAGATTGTAATCTTAGATCCGTTCTGTTGAATATAATACGTGGGCTGCTATATATATTTTTGGCCTAATAATGAAAATAGGCATATTTATCAACAAAAATGTTTTTTTTTTCGTTGGATTTGGCTCGTCTTGGAAGACCCACATGGTCGATTTCTGTTTTGTTTCGGGCACATACGCATAGATCCATGATTCGTCACCTGTGACAATCTTATAAACGTCTTTTGAAGCAACGCGATCGTATTTTTTCACCATCTTTACACCAATCCACACGAGCCTTTTTTTGAGAGATTGTCAAATTGTGCGGGATCCAACGAGAATAAACCTTTTTCACGACCAGGTGTTCATGCAATATCGAATGTATGCTGGTGGGAGAAATGCATAGGCATGCCTCTATCTGAAGGTATGTTACATGACGGTCTTGCATTATCAGTTCACGTACGGCATCGATGTTTTCTGGCACAACGGCTGTTTTTGAACGACCTTCACGGAATTCGCCTTTGAGCGAGTGTCGGCCACAATTGAATTCGCTGTAACAGTTTTTCACAGTGCTATAAGATGGTGCTTCATAGCCATAGAAAGATTTCAGTTCATCAATGCACTCTTGTTGTGATAATCCACGTCGAAAGTTGTGAAAAATGATCGCACGAGTTAATTCCAAAATTAAATAAAACAATTCACGATTAAATGACAAAACGTTCTGAGTGATGTTATGCTAAAAGTGTCAAACTTTCCAATGGAAATGTCAGATTGCACCTGGCAACACTTAGTGTTGCCTAGTCCAGAAATATACATATATAGCAGCCTATGTATTGAACTCAACAACATAAAAAGCCAACAAGAGTTTAAAAACAGTGCCCAATATGTATTTCTATAATTTGGATCCATATACCATAGAGATCTAATCCGAAACAGGTATTGCTTCATTGAAAACCATAGGTATTTTACAAAACCATCTATAGATTGTAAATATCTTATTATTGTATTTCCCTTCACATATGAACTATTTTTGAGTATAGAGTGCTGTGCCTCAGTATTCGATAGGTTTATTTAATATTTATAAAAAAATGTAGATATTAATTAAATGTTTACAAATACAAATCAGTGTTGCTGCTGATATTTTACTCTTCATTCATAAAGCTGGTTATACCAAAAATCATATTTTACACCTTAGGAATATACACATAATATATTACTTTGAAACGCTTTGAACATATAAATTTTGTGGTAATCCGGAAGTAATTTGTAAAATTATTGCATAGCAACCATGTCTGTAACAGTACAACGCGCTTCAGCATATAACGTTAAATAGATCTGCTGCAAACATATGTACATAGACCTTACGGTAAGTGAGCAGTTAAACGAGCAGACAGTGCTTACAACAGAGACATGACAAAAACTTCAACCGCAGCTGGGGAACACGCAGCCATTTTCGGTGTGTAAAACATTAACGTGATGTCACTAACAATATCACTGCTATGCGAGGCATACACACGCACACATAGATATAACAGCGTTTGTGTAAATGCGAGGAATATCGGAGACCAGCAAAATTATGGTGCACAGAATGAGTAAGCGTCTGTTCGCTTAGTGTGTGTGCAGGTATAATTTAAATGGGTTCCATGATGTGAGAGTCAAAGGACCACCCCATCATGCCTGCAAAAGCTCCCATATTTACTAATCAACGGTTAAACCGATATAATGTGTGATAATACCCAGCAGGAAAAAGGTAAAATAATTTGTTGTTTTCAGTTCTAAGGTAATTGATCAACTTTGCCAAACGATTTAGTGCTGAGTATTATATAATATAATGCGATTAAAGTTAAATTGCCAGTCCAGCATTAAACTAGATTTTAGAAGTTAAGGCCAAATACTTTTCTTGAAATATTCTTCCTCTTATTATTGCAGTCTCCACCACGTGGGAGATAAAGTATTATGCAACAACTACAACTCGTCGTTTTTACCAGTGTTAAAGACTAGATTAGTAGAACTTTAGAAAAATCAGAAACTAAATACTTAACTTACTTACTTTTTTATTTGAATCTGTGTCTATAACGATCTTTATGCATTTATCCTCTAGTTTCGTCTTGAACTCGACCTCTTAAGTGTTGCAAATAAATGGCGAATCGATGATAAATATGAGAGAGAGATTACTTACTGTTAGATACAAACATTTCCATTATACTTCTTTATATTTACAAAAATTTTATATTAGTGTCATTGCGGCGAATTATATTTCTCTTCAGACAATCTCCACAGGGTCTCAACACCATAGCGTGATCGGATAAGTATTTGTGGTTACTATTTATTGCTTTGTGCTCTTGCGCATTGTTGGTTTTAGACGAATTTAGTATAATTGGAGCAAATTATACCCTAGGGATATGTCAGTTGGACGACAACGTTAACGAATTGTATAAAAGCTATTTTAAATTTAAAGCAGAGTTCGCCAGACAAAAAAAACTGTACATAGAAGTTAAGTTAGTGTCGTTATTTAGGAGTTAGGACTTTCCAGTCAACCAGAAAATATAGGCTCTTATCTGCCTTACACACAATATTTAAAAAAGAATTAATGGATGGAATAAATGTGTTCAAATAAATAAATGTATACTAAAAAATCGCTTTAAATACCTTTTCCTAAACTACTGATTTGTGCAAGTGCAAAAGAACCCTCTTGCTTAAAACAAGTGATTGATTTCATCTATTTGATTCAGCACTCGTTTTCAGATCATAATGATTTTGTTGACGATCGATCATTTATATAGTATACTCTATATAACACCTACACTGAACGACAGATTCAGCATAAGCTTTCTTAGAAAATCATAGTATGCAATATATGGGAGTTGGGGTACTATTAACCCGATTTTATCTCAACACCACATACTATTAACATGTCATATACTACAAAAATATTCCATGCGTTTCATACCACCATCATTCATATGAAGCAAATTCATCCGGATGTTCAAAAATACTCTATTAGTTATACGGGAGCTAGGTCAAGTTTTCGCTCATATGATATTATGAGTAAAACACGCTCTCTCGTTTTTGTTGAGTTAACTCACTCATTGAGATAAAGTCACCCGGAAGTTCGAAAATCTTTATATTAGGTATATGGAGGCTCAGAAAAGTATTTTGCAAGGTTGTACACAGTTATATTAATTTCTTCTTGACTTGTACATTGGAAAGTAAAGAATCAGATGGAATTTAAAATTGTCTTATGCGGGAAGTAGGCGTGATTTTAGTCACTTCACTTACCAAATTTTAATTGAAATCAGTCTGGCAGGTCTCGGAATATGTCGTTTCAACTAAGAGAGGGCTGCGTCACGCCCATCGTTCATTATTAACTCCGGCTCTCATAAAGCGATCACGTACCATCTCGGCAGTAAATTTTATGTCTCTGGCGTCTTAGTTATGAATTTAACGCAGTTTTAGTAGTTTGTAACAGTATCGTTATATGAGGTGTGGATGGGGTTACCTCCGATTTCATCCATTTTTAGTGTATCGATAGGGGTGCTAAAAGGTTTTGTCATATATGAAGTTTGTTGTTGCACCTTCAGCAGTTTGGAAAATATGTATATTAAACTAATTGAAGGGTGGAGACCCGCCCATTTTTTCAAAATCTTTAGCCCAAAGATGCCCCTTTGTACTGCCATCCTCTATACCAATTTATGCATAGCCTCCACATACCTAATAAAACTGACTGTCGAGTAACTTCATACCGCCAATATGTGAGCTATCTCAATATAAATATAAAATGTTTTGCTCATAATATTCTATCGTTTTATCTAATTTATCCTATGTTTGCCGCTGCAGCGGATGTGGAGTGTGCGTGCCGCACTCTCAGCGATTTAGTTGGTATCATATTATATTGCTTTGTATTATATGAAATTAATGCATCATATAATACTTTTTAAATGTGTGGGGTGCTTGCTTATATACTATGTTAATAGTATGTGGTGTTGGCAAAAATATATGAAATCGGGTCGATGGGGGTAGTTATCTCCAATATCCTACATATAATGATTTACGTTTTTCTAACAAGCCTAACATTCTATCAAAAAAGTAAAGAGAATTCTTCATTTCCCCTCCTATCTCCCGCTTATATGGAATACAGGTAAATTTCTTTTTCTTGGTTGATATAGCTATCCTTAATTGTGATGCCAAAAATTAGCGCGATCTATCAACCAGTGTGTTTACAGCAGCTGTTTATGTCAGTCGACCTCAGTAGTAGTAGTTTAACGTATTTGTGCCAAACACTCAACATATATCATTGAACAAGTAACGTATCTCCCTGATTTAGCTTCATGTGACTTTTAACTTTCTTCACACTGAAATATCCACTTCGGGAAACACGCTCAGACTAATATAAATTATTTGGGTTCAGTGCCAAAAGTCGAAAACGCCAATTTCACAAAACTTTAATAAAAAATAAGGACACAATTTCAACATACAAGTACAATCAAGTACTATCTTTTGGGTCTTCGTAACATACTCTCATACCATCGCTGAAGATATTTGGTTGACGCCAAAAGGCTAAAATACGGTGGACTCTAAAATGAAATTAATAAATTGTCATATAACTTTTATGCACTATCTAAACAGCCTATTTTATCCAATAAAAGTGGGTATTATTGGAGACATATCCGCTTAAGACAACTTTCTGATTCAGAAAAACCCAGAGCATATATCACTGAATCGTTTGATATAAAATATATATATTTTTTTTAATTCCCTAGTCGCGGGAATTAATTTGCATGTGTAATAATAAGCCAATAATGCGGTTTGTACCCGGATACGTTTTTACCATAAAGTAAAATTAAAGTGGTACTATTGAAGTAAAATTATGTAGTACATAATACTTTACTCTATACTCGTAAAAATTAAAATACTAACTTATTTATAAAAGAGTCGTTTTATATAAAAAGCTTTACTTTTTTATGGATGCAGTCTTTTATTTATGTGTTACACAAGTCAAAGGTGCAGAAAAAATGAACGATTTTTGGCAAGATGATAGGCGGAGTAATTGAAAAATAACTATCTCGTAATGTAGCGACTCATTGCAAAATACCAAAACCATAAGCCAACTAAAGCAATAACTCAAAGAGTCAGCACTGAATTGCCACTAACGAAAAACACATAGTAAATTATAACTGACCCTGTCACAATACATGGACATTTCGGAAGCTCGCTTAATGGTAAAATTGAAATAAGCAGCAGGAGCGGTATGCCACGCGTCGCAAAGAAATAATGTACTACATATCCGAAAATACATATATTTAAAATGAAGGAATAAGTTGTGAAGTAGATAAAAGTATATTGGACCGCAAAAGTGCTACACTTTGCTTAAGTCATCCTATTGGCACTGAATAGTTAAAGCGTTATTTAACCCTTTGGGTGAAAAAGTATTATGGTACAGATATATTGCTCTATATTAAGAATGCTTTTAAGATCGCGCATATAAATATAAGGGCTCTAACATTATTAAAAAAAAACACCAATAATACTATTTATGTGCGTCGCAGTAATGAAATAACTAAGTTGCAGGTTAAGTCGAAAAGAGAATAAAAACAAACGACACCATAACCAGTATTATGTTAAAACAAAAAACTGAAGCTTTAATACCCTTCCCAAACTCAAATAGTCCTTATAGAAATTTGAATGGTAATGGGTCAGATCTAAAAAATTTCTCGCGATATTGCACCATTGCTTTAAACAACCCATGAAAAATTTCGTGAAAATATCTCTTCAAACGAAAAAGTTTTCCACACAAACACTTGATACCGACGTTTGTATGACAGCTATTTGCTGCAGTGGTCCTATATACAAGTATGTCATTCTGACGAACGAGCAGCTTTTTAGTAAGAAAAGAACAGGTGAACATTTCTCATCAATATCTCAAAAGTTTATAGGGTCTCTGACGTTTCCTTTCCAGTGTTACAAATATCGTGGTAAAAAAACGGCCTTTTTTCAAGAATTTTTTTCTCTTACAAGAAATTAAATATTTTATTAGAACTTATTATTGTTACAAAAATACACTATTAACTAAGAAATTCTGAAATTTTTAGAAAAAACGGCGACCACCCGAAAAAAGTGTGCCTGCGTTGTCCAAAGTGAACCAATACGTGTTTTAGTTAGTATCTTTACTTAGAACTTAAACGAAGGAAAAAAACTGAAAATTGGATATTTGGCAGACATCTTTACAAAATAGATTAAAATTTCGTTTTTTTTAATAGTTTTAATCGAAAAAAATCCTTTGGCGATGTCTTTAAGATTTGTATCTCAAAGAATTGTGTAAACTTTCATGAAGTTGGTTGACTAGTTCTCGAGGAATCTTGCCAACCGTCTTCAAAACCACAGTTTCGAGAAAAACGCGTTTAAAGACGGCGTACTTAACCTAGCTGCCCTCGAGCGCACAAGTTCTAAAAACTGTATCTCCGAAACTATTACTCAAATTAACTAGAAAATTTAGGACAGTAGAATTTACCAGGAACTTAAATAAGTCTTTTGATAAGAAAAACACAATTTTATGATTTAAAATACATTTTGTTATTCAACCTCATTGAACATTAATACACTTGCTCCAACGATACTCCAATCGTTGGATCCCATCCCTGAAGTGAGAATCCGGAAGGTCTGCAAAATACGCTCCAATAGCCGGTATGACCTCTTCATTTGATGAAAAACGCTTGTCACGCATAAATCGTTTAAGTTCTGGAAACAAATGGAAGTCGCTGGGTGCCAAATCTGGTCAATACGCTAGATGCCTCATCATTTCGAACTGTATTTAATGGATTATAGCCATTGTTGAAATGCTGATGAAAAGGGTTTTTTCTTCTGAAAACCGGGCCTTTTTTGACGATTTTTTTCTTTTAACCGATCCAAAAGATTGCAACAATATTCAGAATTAATGGTTCCACCAGTTTGCAAGTAATCCACAAACTAAATTCCTTTCCCATCCCAAAAAACTGTTGCCATAATCTTCTTGGCCGATTTCCGGACACGAACTCGTTTCGAAGTCGAACAACCAGGTTCACACCACTCTTTCTTCTCTTGTTTTGATTCAGGATCATGGTGATGAACCCAAGTCTCATTTATCATGATGAATCGACGCAAAACGAAATTACAAGTATGAGAGTCTGCATGATGGTAAATTTCTATCAATACTTTTTATAAAATATTCAATCTACAAAATTTCTCAGACCGCTTCAGATCTAGGTATATATAGGACGTAATGCGATAGCTTATGTTAGTAATGAAAAACTTTCAGGCGTTATTTTCATTGGCTTTTCAAAGAGTTAGTACTGCCACATATAATATGTGCACATAATAATCCATGTACGAGTGTACATATAAGTAGCACGTTTATAGCGTTTAATGTGACGCTTATATGTATTTGTTGGCATTGCAGCGAGTAATATTTAAGTTAAAGCTTTTCATCTTCGCAAACTGCATATTCCGAAAGGGCTTCTCTTGATTTCTGCGTTTGTACACTTTTCAGTCACCATGCTGACGTACGTATGTCTGCCTACCCTACTTCTGGTAAGTATACTTCATTGCTGTGAAAACTTTGCGAAATTGTTAATGTCACCACAGACAGGCTGTGGCTTCACGAGATCAGCGTAATGAGAGCAAGATAAATAAAGAGATAAATTTTTGCACAGACATATAAATTTGCCAAAGCCAAACGTAGTGCAGAATTAAGTAAGCTTATCTGCTGCTATGTTGCTTGGAAAGTGTCTAACCACGGCCGAGGATGTGGGTTTCTTAGTCAACCAATTAGCTGTATGCATTGCAATGGTTTGAATAGTTCCTAACGCTGTAGCTAAGGACTTTTATGCCATTTCAGACTAAAAAAAGAACACACGTACTTATGAGTTAAGAAAGACATTTTAGTAGTACATTTCTTAGGGTTTTATTAACATTTCTTTCTGCCTACTTCCCTCCGCAATATTGACATCCAAACGTGTAGGAGGATAAAAGTGTAATTATTAAAACAGAAAGATTGGGTTTAACGATTGTTGAAATGGCGATGGCCTATCAGCTCAAGTAAAGAAACTTTGCGATTTCATGTGTAAAATTGAAAAAGTGGGCGTTGCCCCGTCCTATAATAAGTTTAATACACATATCTTTTAAACCACATTCACCTAGCAGTACTATTAAAAATTACTAGACTAAAGAGGCATTAAATTTTACACCCGAGATGTTTGAGAGGGCTTAAAAGGTTCAGGATACAACCAAAGTACTTGGCTGGCAGCTGCTGCCCTACCGGCCACATTCACCATTTTTGGTCCTTTCCGAAAACAATTTATTTTCATCGATGGGATGTTCGCTCCGGTTATTACGCGAAAATCGAAAATTGGGAGTCTGAATGGTTTGCTTCAAAAAACCAAGATTTCTGCTGGTATGATATCCACAAATTGTCAGAAAGGTGGTCAAAATATGTTAAAATCAATGACCAATCTTTTAATATGTTCTTTTTTACCTCCTCTGTTTAAGATGTTCTACCTTATAACTAAAATTTGTATAAACTAAATTATAATTATTCAAGCCCTTAAATAGAGAAAATGTGAACTCACTGCCTTTTGCTAATTTTTTGCCGACAATATTGGTCAAGGTGTGATAATTGAAATTTTCACAGAATCCGTTCCATATAATAGTATGTCTGTGTTGAATCAGATCAATATTTCCCTTATCCTCCATATGTCTAATAGAAAAATTTTCAAACAACCGGCTGACTTTGTACGCGATATATCGGCCAATTAAATAGGATAAAATCTGGTGAAAATTTGCCCTATATGGGGGATACAGCTAATATCATATTGTTTATACATTCTGTTGACTTTTCTTCGGTCGGCCTATTACGGTATATGTGGTCAATATCTTCAATTCCTATCTTCCGGTTGAGGTTTTGCACATTAATATATTGATATTATATTTAAAAACACGTAACGTCGACTCATCAGATGTTGTCATCGTCAATGCCTCTGGACCATATAGCAGGACGGGAATAATGAGTGACTTATGAAGTTTGGTCTTCGTTCGTCGAGAGAGGACTTTATTTCTCAATTGCCTACTCAGTCTAAGTAGCAATTATTCGCAGGAGTTATTCTGCGTTGGACTCCGAGCTGACATTTTCGTTGGTGTTAATGCTGACTCCAATGGATGGAGGATGGAGTCATGTGTAGAAGTTGACGCAAGTGAGTAAAGTTTTCTGAGCGCCAGTCTCTTAGAAACCAGAAACGATTATTTTACATATGGCTCAAGCAGCTCACGACTTCCGGTCTTAGAACAAGCATCATCTGGGTAACTTAAGAACATCCGTTTGTAGACGAGCAATAGTGAGAAGTTGAACCATCCCTCCCCAGGGTTTTCGACCCGCCACGTAAAAAACGCCTCCAAGGAAAGGAAACAACAGCCACGAACCGGCCAAACTGTCATGTTTTTGCGAAACTACTCGAATAAGTAGGCCGCAATTATGAACCTCTTCGTGAGTACTTCGGCAAATTTTCAACCAATATCGTGGCAAAACCGTATTTACCCGATTTAGCTCCCAGCGACTTCCGCACATGCTCCAAACTCTAACGACCGCTCCGGGGGAACCGTTTTGAGTCAAGTGAAGACATTAAACGGCAATCACTACACGTACTGAAGGATATTACCGAAATTTAACAACTTGATTGGTGCCATTTGGTACTGATTGTAGTTTGTCTATGCATAAATTTGCAACAAGTGCTCATACACAACATGCGACGAATAAAACTAGAACTACGCGCTTTCAGCGCCAACTTGCGAAAATACCGCAAGACTTTTTTGACAACCCAATATTACAATTGTGACCGCAGCTGGTCGAACACATTCATATTTATATATTCTTTTATGAATGTGTGTGTGCTAAGAATTAATGAAATTCTTATAACGCTAAAGGCAATAGCAATTTTTGGCCAACTGAATTCAATGCACTCTGTTAAGCACCTAACCAAGTGCACCGTTATATATAAATAATTTTATAGTTTGGTTTAAAATTGTCTACTAAAATATGGTTTCAGACGGCACTTTATCCGTATGCAGCAGGAAGACACAAATGTTTGTCTACATATTCCTTGAAGCTTGCTCAAAGATTCATTCATAAATACATTCGTGGACTTTTAGTTTTCCTCCGCATCTGCATCGGCTATTGCTCAAAAAAAAAAAAAAAAAAAATGCGACTGCGTTGCCAGTATAACTCCTTTAGGGATAATCTAAAATGAAAAAATACTTGTTTTAGTTAAAACCTTAACTTAGAACTTGGACTAGGAAAAAAAACTGAAAATTAAAATTTGGGAGCGATTTTTAAAACAAAATTAAAATTTCGCCACAGTTTGTTTTTCGAATAGTTGTAATCGAAAAAAATACTTTGTCCAACTCTTTAAGAATTGTACCCCCAAGACCTGCGTAAAACGAAGATCGGCTGAGTAGTTCGCGAGAAATCTTGCCAACTAAGATCAAGAACACAATTTCGAGAAAAACGCGGTTAAAAACAGCGCACTTGACCTACATATGTAATTAGCCTCGAGCGCACAAGTTCTAAAGGTTGTATCTCTGAAACTAGTTATTACTCCGATCCACTCAAAAATTTTGAACAAAAAAAAAAGAAAAAATGCCAAAGAATGTTCTCTAAAATGATAATAAACATTCTTTATAAAATTATAAGATTTTATGCATAACTCAAATACAATTCAATTAAGCCGAGATACATTTATTTACAAGCCATATACACCGTAATGCATCGTGAGGTGAAACCGCGTAGAATATGGCAATCATCATTGCATGCCACAGTTTGGCAGGCAGCGGGTATAAATTGCACAAGGATATATGCAATAAAAAACCCGACATGTGTTGAGGCAATTCGCCCTACCTCTGTACAACTGTTTTCCTTTCGCGGCGCTTGCTTGGTGGCACACACTGCCGTCTTGCAGCGTATCATATTTTTTGCATGCAATGTTGTTAAATGTTTACAGAAATCAAATTCAATTTGCCAGCAGTAGAATGCTCTGGAAAGCGCGCTTGTGTAAAAATAACAAGTGAAGGCAAATACAAGAGGTTATAATAAATAGCTGAATATGTTTGGGTACTTGTATGCAAAGAAGCGTTGAATAATTCCGTCAATTTTAAAGTGGTAAACTTTCAACGTTTCTACTTCTTTATGTGGTTCTACATAGTTTTTTAGAGTCCACAGCAGCAAATGCATTTCATTTGACCTAAAACTTTCGTTGCTTGAATCTGCTCGTGCTCCTTGTGCGCCTTAAAATGCTATTCTAGCGCTAAATGGTACAAATCAATTACTCTTTTACTAGTGTAAGTGTCACTATCACAGTTACTACTATCAAGTGCACTTTCAAATCGCAGACAGCCAATAGTTGAAAGTTGCATGAATGTGCACTTCGTTGACCGAAACTATATTTTAGTAATAATATCCTTTTAACAGACATTTTTCATACTCTTCATTCCCTTTTGAGGGCGCTTCCTTCGTATAATGGCGTTCGCCATTGTTATTATATTTTATTTAGTTTTTGTGCTATGTCTTCTCAACTTCTCTGCCAACTTTGGACACAGCCATAAAACTCGATCTGTTCATGTCCATTAACGATATGTGATGACACACAATCAATGTTAGTACATCACCCCGAGAAGTATGTATCATCACTTGAGGGAGGCGGTTAGTGAAAGTGTGTATGCTGTGCAGATGCTAGAGGCAAAGGAAGACGATCGCACTCTTTCTGCAATTTTCCTAATGTGGGTAGTGTGTTTTTCCTTATTCTCCACATATTTTTGTACGCCCAACTTTCAACACAATACTTAGACTTTTACTTAGTTATTGTTCTTCTTATATTAGAGGAAGGCTTTAGCTGTAGGGTTCATTGCTGCTATCATTATAAACGTAAAGTATATATTTCCAAAATCGCTTTAGCGATATTATAATTCAACAATTGTCAGGTCCGCTTCATGTGTTCAGTCGCAAATTAGCCAAGAACACTAAAGTTTAGAATTGTCGATAAAAATAGACCCAATTCTGTCTTTTAGACAACTTGATAAATATTTATGTTTCTTAAATTACTATGCAAAATGTCAGGCAGAAATCAATACCACTTCAAATACAACAACATTTTACTTAGTGCAAAAATTAAATAGTTAACTGTAAAGTAGTCAGCTAAAAATACAGCAAAAATGTAGGATTTCCCTGGATCAGGCACATTATACATATATCACAATCTCCGCACTTGATTTTATGCAATATATATATTAGATTAAATAAAACATGCTAAATTGTCTTCGATTCGCTACTCTAAAGATTTGAAGCCCAAATCCAAAGAAGAGGAGGATGTGCTTATATTATATTAGATATCCCCAGAAACAGATCCTGATTATTAAGCTTCTGAAGTCGAATTTCGTACCTATTAGTTTTGTTCTCATTCTCAAATAAATAAAATAACCTTTAACAACCAACTACGCTACGATATCAAATGACAAAATAGAAAGCCAAGCATTAGAAAGGTGGCAGAAACACTCAAAGCTAAAATAGCGCGAAATAAAATTTTCTTTAACAATTTTCACACCCAACGTAATACACTACGACTAGAAAGCCAACAACAAACATCACTCAGGTACAATTAAATGTGTATCTTCCAGCACAAAGTGCACGAAGCAAAAGCGTGAAAATAAAGAAGCCGCTTAAAATCAGATTATCAGTTTGCTAAATCTAAGTTTTCTTTGCGTTTTGCTATCCGTTTAAAGCTTTCATGAAAATAACTTGCATCTTGTCTTCTGCTTTACATTTTCGTTTTCTTTGTTTACCGGTGTTTTATTTCTGAACTTTCAATTTTCTTTGTGAACTGCTCAACAAAATAATGCCAAATTTAATGGCATTTACCAGTTGTTTTAAATAATTTCTTTCATTGGCAAATATTGGTACATATAATTTATCTGAAACACACAATAAAAATTATATCAATTCTAAATGTTCAACAAAATTAACTTGAAAGCATTTACAGTTTATTATTTAGGCTTACAAATGGAATACACATAAATTCTTATTGAAATACCGAAAATATCTGAGCAAGAAATGAACATAGAAGAATTCCTATGAAAAGTACTCTCAAATCATCTCAAAGCGTAAGAGCCACAGTTGGCCGGTGAAATTTTATACTGTAGCAACATGCTACCACAAAGTATAATAGCTTTGTTCACCTAAGGGTGTAAATGATCAGGATGAGAAGACAAGTTGAAATCCGTATGTCTATATCTCTGCCCGTTCATGCAAGGTGTCTTGGCACACATCGCTGATTTGCTGCAAGACCGGCATAAATCAAAAAACGTGATTTTTGAGTTAATGCTGCAGAATTGTTCGTTATATCATACTTCATGTTGAGTGAAAAATTCATATGAATACCTCTTATATGTTCCGCTTGAGAAGAGGTGTAAGGTTGGAGTCACCGTGTAAGGTAGTAGTCAGTTGAAAACTTTAAACGCGTTTTCTGGAGAATCGATTTTTTTAACTTATGCCGGTCTTGCAGCAATTGAGCGACATGTTCCTTGGCAAAAAAACTAAAGCAGAGTTCATATGTGAGTGTTAGCGGACCACTAACAAGCCCACAAAACGCCATAAATCAAAGTCCTATAACGTGCCATGACTAAGCCCTAAATTAAGATAAAGATATGTAATTGGCATAGTGGATCGAAGTAACAAAAGGCATCTGGGGGTGGCCCCGCCCTCTAATAAGTTTAATGTACATATCTCCTAACCCGATGGAGCTACAAGAACTAAAGTCGCTTAACACAAATATTATAAGAACTCCTACCGACAGAGTGAAACAAATGAATTTGGATGATAACATCAATAACACCCCATATGAAGATACTGTTAAGCACTACCAAAAGCGCAACAAATCAAAAACTACATATGCCAGAGACACTAAAGTTTAAAGTAATAATTACATAGGTCAGCTTAAGCTAGACAATGTTAAAAGCCATCATTTTATTTTAATCGATTTTTTAATCGATGTATCGATTTTTTTCAATGTCCTCGGCTCTGTGTGGAAGTTGTAATAAAATACAGCAGCTTGGCTGCTCATTTCAACCTTGTACAATTGAATTATCTATTGATGATATGGTTCTAAATTCTTCTTTGAACTCAATTCTCCGTCTCTTGGCACCAGAAGTGTGGTTGCTTTCTGCCGAAGCCTTTTTCTTCAGCACTTTTTTGTATCGTTCAATGACACTGTTTTGCTAATTTTTCGTCGATGTGGGTTGAAATCTTCTCCCACATTTCTTTTTTGTTTTTCATAGCTTTCATTGGCCCAATTTCTGGTCTGCGGCATGTCTGTCGAGGAGAAGATGGGTCTCAATATTCGTCCAAACTGAAACAAAAACAAATTTAACAAGTAAGAATTTGGCTAAATTCGGGTGAAACTAAACACTTAATGCTATTGCAACTTTGAGGAATCAAGGCCAGAGCATTACAATCAATTTTATGAACATGCACTTTATATACTGATCGACATAGTCGGCATAAGGTTTGTTAAAAATAAGTGATCCGATTACGCCCATCTAGGTTAGGTTAAGATAGATGGCACGTCGACTACCATATGAATTCCTTTGTGAGGCGGTAGAAAAGAAGAATGAACACATAAATTATCAAAACGCATAGCAGCCAATACAAATTTGCACAGGCATTTAATATACATCCCCGCCAGCTCGATAGGTATGCGCTCCCAAGTGTTTATGTCTTGACCTCCCAAACGTCTTCTTCCATACAGCTTCTGCAGATGGCGGCTGGTAGGATTCCCAGCCTTACTGCGTGGACGCCAAAATGGCTCGTTAAGGCTCTGAAACTAGTGAGAGGCTAGCCCCACTGAGGGCAAAGAGATCAGTAGATATTTTGTAATCGATCTTGAGTCAAAAGGGTTTTGCGACAGTGCATGTACTATTCACAAGCCCGTTATTTTTTTTTGCCGAAATACACACACAGCAAGTTTCATAAAGATATCTTAATTTTTACTCAAGCTACAGTTTGCACAGATAGACGGACGGGCAGAAAGACCCGGATTTTCTACTCGTCTCGTCATCCTGTTATTTTATATATATATATGTATGTATATAAATATATTAAATTAAAAAAAGGAAAATTATTGAAGTTTGTAATGGAAGATTTATATAATGTTGCCATATAATGGGCAACATGTTCACCGAGAAAAGAAAACGCTATAAGTTTGCCATGAAGTTTGTAACAACCAAAGCAAAAGTCGGACACCATATAAAGTGTATATGTAAACAATCAGCGTGAGAGACTCATTCCATCACTTTTTAAGATAGTGATCTGAAATTTTGCACCCGCCACAAAGAAGCTCGTGATGGAATTTGGAACGGCCAATACTGGAATGATGTTAACTCGGTTATAACCGCGTAACCGTTGTCTATGCCAGTAAAGAAGCAGAAGATAGTTTTATTAAATTGGGGCATGGGTTATTCAAAGGCAACCATGGATGAAAAACCCTTTCACTTGACAAAATACTTGTATCTTAAGGAAAATTTGAGCTGGTTATTGTCCTAATGCCATAAAGCTGCCATGCAAACTAGCCAATCAAAGTTCTTGTAAGGAATATTTTGTATTCGAATTTTAATATGTTCATTATTCCAATATTTGGCTTATCTAAATTAAAAAAATGTTGACATCTTACGAATCTAACCTCGGGTTCCTGGCTTGATTGCAGCCTTTTATTACATTTCATTATTTTTGAAACTCCAAAAACGAAAAAACACATACTAAATAGAAAAGGTAAACGCATCAATATTTTATTGCTTTCGACCATACTCGCTTAATTTCGCCAATGCAAATTTTTTGGCTTTTAAATGATATTTGCACATAAATATAATTAAAGAAATACTCTAACCTACGAACAGTTGATTTTTTGTAGCATCGTATTAAATATAGGCATTTGTGTGAGTTCGTGGAGGGAGAAGAGCCGATCAATTTGTCTAGTAGCGTTTTCGTGTGTCGTATGCTCTATGCATGGCGAATTTTTATAATATTACGAACAACAAGTCAAACAAACAAGTCAATAGCGAGAGTATTCTCCGTTTGTACTGTATGATATTACACTAAAATTTGAAATAAACGTAAATTTGAGAGCCAACTCTGCTCAGTACAAGCTTTCTTCTGAAAAATTTGTTTGTGCGCATAACGACTATGTTTTAGTATTATACAAATTTTGTAATAAACAACATAAAACAGGCATTTTAGTAGTTTGTGCGTAGTTGAAAATTTATTTTTATACTCTTCATTTGCCATTTCCGTTTGCTAAAATATAACATAAATAAATTCGTTAGTTATTTGTGCTTGTTCATGATTCAATTTTATTGTTACTTATATGCTATATCTGTATAAGTATAAGTATAAGTATCTATTGCAATATATTTTCTTTATTGTTGCAAAAATGCTATGGCAACAGAAGTACATAATTTTAAATTGTTCCAAGCAAAGCAATAATGTCAAACTTTATTTACTGGTAATTGCATTTTTCCTTATACGCTAAAAAGTGCATGTAGCCTTACAGATATTTATTTGTTTAATAAATTACAAATAGAATAGTATTTATTTTTGCAAACCGACTGAATTGTAAATTATTGATTATTTCTAATTTATTTCGATATATTGCATTGCATTTTTATTCATGAATAAGTCCTATTTGTTTCTTTGAATTAACTGTTGTACTTGTTCGACAACACAGTTCGAAAGGAATCTGAATATTTATTATTAGCCTTTGTGTATGTAGGAAATCGTAGAAAATTCTTCTTTAACCCTGCATTACTAACCTCAAATCATGTCGCATGGTTACTAACCATGGGTCTTATCGACCCTCATTTGTATTATCTATTAAAATCGTTTAAACTTATAAATTGCTAAAACGTATACGTCTTTTAGTATATTGTAGTATTTTATTGTTAAATTTATAAAATGATGTGCTAAAAAATTAATTTATATACTTAAATTGAAATTAAGTTTGTATTCATTACAACATAGCTAAAAAAGTGAAAAAAAAGTTATCCAGCCAGATTCCGCATAAAATGATAAGTTTTAAAGATATTGACTTCAAATAAAGTGCATTTGAAACCTGAAATATAAAAGTAAAATGGTAAAAAGAAAAATTGAATGACTAATGCGATTTTCCAATTATGTAATCTAATCGACCCAGGGTATTTTTTAAAACAATTTTTTATGCATAATATCTTACATGTTTCTTATTCTTATTGTTTATAAACGTTTAAATATGTACAAATTTAGATTACACATATATCTTGCGTTAAAAAATATTCTTTATTTTTTGTTAATTTAAAAAGTTTGCGTGTCTGGGTCGATTCGACCCTAAGGTTAGTAATGGAGGGTTAAAGTTTTATGGATTTGGCCACTATTCTAAGTTTATCAAATGCACATTTTTTCATAATCATTTCCATTTTTTAATTCCAGTCTGCTTTAACAGCTTCTTTAATTTGCAAAAAATCGTTTTCTATGTCTTCGTATCAAACTAATATAAATGTTCATTCGAACAGTACATAAATGGTGAATGAAAAACGAAGTTACCATGGTGTTTTTTTAAAGATGTAAGTAGAATATAATCAATATAGTGTATAATCAAATCTAGGATAAAATCATTTTCGATTTTCCGATAGTTACTAGCAATGGTATCTAATGGATGGAATACTAATAAAAAGGTTGAAAAAATTGTAGTTTTATTTGTGGCACTTTATTGCCCAAATTACTCTTTTTCAAGTTTCTAAATATTTAATTATTTATCAATATTTATTCCTTCCCATTCACAGTAATCCCCACTATATGTTTGCACGATTTTTTCAGTCCCAGAAACACTTTTCATGAACACTTTTTGGTATGGTCTTTAGCGAATTTTGTTTTATGTCTTCGATTGACTGAAAACGGGCTTCATTCTGATGATTGTTGACTTGTTTGCATGCCAAACTCATAAACCTATGCCTCGTCAGCAGATATAAAGTTCTCCACTAATGTGGGATCGGAATTCGCTCGAACAAGCATGTCTAAAGAAACCTGTTTGCGGTACTCTTTTTGAAAAAAATTCAGCAAGAATGTGTTTTAACCTAAAAGATCTACCAAATTTGTAAATTATCTTTTCGAATTTTGCATCCATAAAGTTCAGATCGGTCCATTATAGCATATGGCCGCCATATAAACTTACCGATGTAAAGTTCTTGTGTACGAAACTTTTTTATTTGACAAAATAAATCTTCATGAAATTTTACATGGATTATTTTCTATAGCAGCACTACAATTTCCTAACATTTTGATCAGGACATTCACACTGAGAAATCGAAATCAATAAAATAGATATTAAATAAATTTTTCTTTTTTAGGGAGCCTTTGTTTGGCGTGAAAGTTTCATACATACATAAAAAAAATTATTAGAAGGAACTAGCATAACGTTTTTCTGTTCCGTAGTTCACTTTGGACTAAATCGAAATGTCCTTTTTTAGAACTATGATTATATCTGAAATAGTCCAACAAATGTTTTCCATCACACTACTGGTTATTACTCATTCTAGGTAAGTACTTGCTTATCAAGAAAAACTTTGGAGCACTGATCGCTTTGTCATGAGTTGAACCCATTTATGGATATGATTATTTGTATATCATAACATATTATCCTTATTGGGCACATAAACTTGAATGTACCCGAAAATATAAAAAATTCAAATATTATTTCTATATGCATACATACCATTAATCTAAAACCTTTGAATTCAAAGAGTAACATGTTATTTGCTTTTTCTAATCATTCAATGCATCAACATTCAGTTTTATGCTGCAACAAGTACGGATCGTCTAGTGACTTAACTTTATTCAATGTTGTTATTCAAAGCATATATGCTAATGTGCACATGTGTGCTTCTAATGGTATGTATATATGAAACCGTTAAAGTGCTGATTGCAATAAAGCACAATTCCCTGCCTTCACTCGTTCTAAATCAAAGGCTGAAGGAGGCGGCCTTCACCTCAACACAAAGAGCTCAACTATAACAGCAGAAGCCGTGGCATCAGACCTGTGAGCGACATCAGCGGAGGTAGTAAAAGCATTGCAGTAGTCAATGCACGCAACGCTGGCGACGCAACAAATGTAGTTTCAAAGTTACAAAGTTACATGTTTTCAATGACTAAAGCAAGGTGTTAATGGGAATTCGCGCTGAGGCGGAGGTGGTTTAAAAATGACAAGTACAACTGCTCCTATTCGTGGCGAATTGCCAGTGTAGGTTTTGAGTAAGCAGGCAAACGGAACGGAAGCAGACAGAGATGAATGGCGCACACCGAATAATGTATGAAGATTCGATGCTTCCGCTCCTTCAGCTATCGGAGTCAGTAAATATTGTCTGCATACATGTAAGCAATGGTTACCACAGCAGCAGTTAAATAATGGTTACTAGCACATCTGTTTTATGAAGTGAAGAAAGCTACAATTACATTATTTTACTATATAGCAAATAACTTTTTATAAATAAAATATTTATACTCGTACAACATGGCGTATAAGTGACATTTTTCATTAGGACTTTTGAAGAATATTTTCAATTCAACCGGGTTGAAATTATTCAAAGGGCTTTTAAATTTTATATGATATACTTGTATATATTTATTCTATACGTGCGCTTATTTAAGTTTTCTATTTATATAAGAATACCCCTCTCAGTTCAGTCTTTCTCCCAGAACTTATTTTGCAGAGTTCGTAGAATATAGTCCATTTTCCACATTATATAGAATATTCGTGGCAAATTCGAAAAAAAAGCTAATTATTTTAACTTTGTCAAATGGATAGCTCAATTAACCACAACTGTATAATAGTAAATATAGAAATTTATATGTGTGTTCGGGCAAAGCAGGGTGATTTTTTAAGAGCTTGATAACTTTTTTTTAAAAAAAAAACGCATAAAATTTGCAAAATCTCATCGGTTCTTTATTTGAAACGTTAGATTGGTTCATGACATTTACTTTTTGAAGATAATTTCATTTAAATGTTGACCGCGGCTGCGTCTTAGGTGGTCCATTCGGAAAGTCCAATTTTGGGCAACTTTTTCGAGCATTTCGGCCGGAATAGCCCGAATTTCTTCGGAAATGTTGTCTTCCAAAGCTGGAATAGTTGCTGGCTTATTTCTGTAGACTTTAGACTTGACGTAGCCCCACAAAAAATAGTCTAAAGGCGTTAAATCGCATGATCTTGGTGGCCAACTTACGGGTCCATTTCTTGAGATGAATTGTTGTCCGAAGTTTTCCCTCAAAATGGCCATAGAATCGCGAGCTGTGTGGCATGTAGCGCCATCTTGTTGAAACCACATGTCAACCAAGTACAGTTCAACCAATTTTGGCAACAAAAAGTTTGTTAGCAACGAACGATAGCGAACGCCAATCACCGTAAAGTTGCGTACAACAGCAAAATTTAAAAAAAACCGTCCAATTATTACAACACCCTACAAACCACACCAAACAGTGCATTTTTCGGGATGCATGGGCAGTTCTTGAACGGCTTCTGGTTGCTCTTCACCCCAAATGCGGCAATTTTGCTTATTTACGTAGCCATTCAACCAGAAATGAGCCTCATCGCTGAACAAAACACGCGCGCGAAACACATTTCGAACCGAACACTGATTTTGGTAATAAAATTCAATGATTTGCAAGCGTTGCTCGTTAGTAAGTCTATTCATGATGAAATGTCAAAGCATACTGAGCATCTTTCTCTTTGACACCATGTCTGAAATCCCACGTGATCTGTCAAATACTAATGCATGAAAATCCTAACCTCAAAAAAATCACCCGTTAAATTTCAATAGCAAATAAAAGTTAGCGAAGTATGTACGAGTACCATTGACTAATGCACAATTGCAATTCATCAATGGGTACTTGGTTAGAATTAAAGATTTTTTTTGGAATCATTTATCATAAGCTATGCTGGTGCAGTATATTAACTAACATACAAAGATACACAAATATACCGAGACCTACATAATTGCATAACACTACACACAATTTGCGTTAGTTTGAACGTTTAATCAATTCTTACCCTTTCAAATGAGACTAATTTAAATTTACGGTCTGCTACGTTTACTAGTCAATAGTTAAAAAGCAAGAAAAATGTTAATTTCGAAGTATAATAAACCGTATGAATTTGCAGACTTATGTTATTTGTCTAATACCTTGGCGGTTGAGTTTTTGTAAGGTTCTTCTATTTTTCTCAAAGTTATAAACTTATTTTGGAAAGCTCATTCGAATACTGAATAATTCTAAGCTAGGAGCACAAAATCTCTCATCTCTTTTTCATAACCTGTCATTCAAGGTGATTCAAGTTTCGAAAGTTGGTACATCAATAAATGAACATGTCTAAAAGCGACTTGAGCGAAAGCCTTACATGCCTTACAAGTTCCAAAAAGGCCCATGATCTCAAACCGAAGCAGCAACAAGTAAGACTTGAGAAAACAAAGCAGTTGCTTCGCTTGGCCGAAAGCGGTCAAATTTCGAACAGTGTGTTTTCTGATGAAACAATTTTTCCAATTGAGTAATTCGTAAACTCTCAAAACGATAGGGTTTACTTGACCGACCATTTATACGAAGATCTAAGTCGTTGATTGGCCACCAGGAGGCAGCACCCGCCGCAAATAATGGTTTGAGCCGCTGTCACCGCAGATGGGCGCTCTCCAATTGTTTTCATCGAACCTGGCGTCAAAGTAAATGCGACATATTATCCGAAAAGTGTTCTGGAGGCTGCTTTGAAGCCGTGGGCAAACAAACATTTCGGTCACAAACCATGGACGTTTCAACAAGACTCAGCACCGTCTCACAAAATGCGAGTGAACCAAGAATGTCTGAAAAACTTCATTACGTTCCGAACTTCATTACGACCACACAATGGCTCTCGAATACACCAGCTGAAAATCCAATTGATTATTCTCCTCTGGGCCATTTTGGGGAGCAAGGTCCGAAGTAAAAAATACATCAGTCTCGAGATGCTGAAGAAAGCCATTGTCCGTGAGTGGGCCAAATTCCCGGAAAATACCATCGGGCAGGGTGCGATTCAGTTTTTGACCATCTTAAGGCCATCGTTAAGGCAAAAGGTGGTCATATCGAGCAAAAGTGAGTTGGTCCTGAATTTACGATTATTTTCACACATTTCGTACTTTAAAATAAATAAAAATAATTTTCCAAACCGAATTTATGGCTTTTTTAATTGGTTACAGTTATATTATAAAATGTTCTGCTCTACAAAGAAATCTCTGAAGGATTTATCATTAAAGCGATCCTTTCGAAGTTATACGCAATTAAAATTATGCATCAAATATTTTGTTTTTTATGTTACACCATGCCGTATGAGCAACACAAAGCGTGTTATACTCGTAAGTAAATCACTTATACGAATGCATAGGTCATTTGATGTCTAACATTAGCTGCGTGTTCATTTCAAATTAATGTTTTTATGAAAAACTCAATAGAAATTTTTCTTGATCCCTTATTTATACATTTATATGTAGTATACAAATATTCGAATTACAAGTAGTACCCATATTGACAAATTATATGTGTCACAAACTTTCGCTTCTGCGCTCGGATTAAATTTTCTTTTTACCTTGAAACTTTTGGTTTCCAGCGAACTAAAAAGTAATATTAAAAAACCTTGTCTGTCATTACTGAGAGTTTTGAAAAAGTTTAAAAATAAATGCTTCGCAAATATGAGTATGTGCCCACTCAAAATTTAATTATTGAAATTTGAAACTGTCAAAAAGTTTTGAGGCATATATGTATGAGTTTTTTATGCAGCTTTATTTTACATCTATTTTGTGATTACATATTTATTATTTAGGATGGAACATTTTCCAAAATGTATTAAACATCTTTTTGGAATGAAAAAGTGAAAATTAAATTAAAAGTAGTATAACAAGCCCTTTTTTGTATCACTAGGAACATATACATTTAAAGTTGACCCATCTGGCAACGCTGTAACTTTTAACAGCGGCTGACAAATCGGCTAATGTCATACCGCGTTAGAAGCGTCATTCGAAGACAATTTATACCATGGAACAGTACACTCCAAAAAAACGCGCTGAAATTGTTCAGCTTTATATTCAAAATAACTTTTCAATTGTGTTAACTCAACGTGCGTTTCGCAAAAAAAAATAAAGTGAAAAGTGCTCCAGTTAAGAACACAATTAAGTCTTTATACGCAAAATTTGTGAACACCGGTAATCTCAGTAATGCCAGTCATGCATCCAGACAACGCACAAGACGTTCTGATGAAAATATCGAAGCTGTACGAGCCAGTATTGAGGAGACTCCATCGACATCGAGTTATCGCCGCTCTCAGGAATTAGACATCTCTCGCACCACTCTCCGACGCATAATTCATAAAGATTTGAAGATGTTTCCATATAAAATTCAAATGGCACAAAAACTAAACCCAGCTGATTATCCGCGACGCCTTAATTTTGGCAAATGGGCCATCCATTTTTCCCCGGGCGATTGATATCGAAAAATGGTGATGTTGACTGGCCACCGAGATCACCAGATTTGACGCCACCAGACTTTTATTTGTGGGGTTATTTGAAATCCAAGGTATACGCTAATAAGCCAAAGACCTTAGCTCAACTGAAAGCCAACATTCGACGTGAAACAGCCGCCATATCATCCGAAACATTGGCCAAAGTCATGGAAAATGTCGAAAAAAAGAGTGCATTTAGCCGTCAAAGCTAAAGGTGCCCATTTACGCGATCTAATTTTTAAATATTAGCTGAAACAAATCCCCTTGGACCAAAATAAATTCTTTTTGAAATGAACAAAAAACATTGTTTTCTTTTGTTCTTTTTTTTTAGAAACAAATGGGTCAACGGGTAATGGGTATTTATATAGTACTAGAGGACCCGCCCAAGTTTTACTGTGGCTGTTACATAGGTAGTACTTAAGAAAGAATTGGTTTTTGGGGTAAAAATACTATTGAATTTGGGCTGTGCATCAGTGAAATCAATCGAGTCCAATCGATTGTCAGCCTGGTGGACTGCATATTAAGAAACGGTTCTCAAGCGTGGAAAGACAAAAAAATCGGCTGGCAAGGTTATGGCATCAGTCTTTTGGGATGCCCGTGGTATATTATTCATCGAATGATAAATGAGGCAGTTTTAATTCATTGCATTGTGTATTTGATTGCAGTTCTATTCTACCTTTCCCAAAATTTAGCAATTTTATTATTTTTCAGGAAGGATCAGTTTGAAATTGTACGCATATATGTATTCATCGTTCCCGTTTAAATATTGTATTGCTCTGTGCAATGCTTCGAAAAGATTTCTCTATATCTCAAATTTTTTATAAACACTTCAGTTTATGCCGCTATTTTTTTATGCCAGTCCTTTTGCAATTTTAAATTGCCTGTCCAGATACCCCCTCCAATACTTTGCAAGTATGAAAAAAATGTTATAGCTACCCATAGATGTATTGAATCACCCAATTTATTACTTAAGAACGAACTCTGTCCGTAATATAAAAACTTGATCCACAGATGTCGCCTTTCACTTTGGCATCGTTTTGTTTAATGCACGTTTACGCCAATTTAAGGTTTGAATATTGGATACTGCGATGATAGCGCCATCTATCGGTCAAACATACCAAAATTAACAATTGATTAAAAATAAAAAAATAAATTTAAAAAAAATTTTCCAGTGGACCAAATTGTAAATCTAAACCATCCTCGAATCTCCTTGAACATACACACAAAATTTCATCAAAATCGGTTCATCCGTTTAGGAGCAGTTCAAATGCAAACACACGGTCAGAAGATTTATATATATAAAGATATCATATGATAGGAGAGTTTCGTAATTTTTTTTTGCTTGTTAACGGTTGTACGTATCACCAAAAACTTAGTGAGATTAATATAGGGTTATATAAGTTAACACATAAGAATTGTATTTCATACTTACATCATAAGGATACAATTTTAGTTTATAAGAATGTTGCAATGTACTTTGTTCACATTGAAAAATTATGCCGACGCATGAGTCAGTGGTAACCTGATGCTTTCCTACCGCGCGAGGGACTGTGTTGGCGTATGCTGCGGCTTGCCTTTCGACACACGAAAATCTTTCAACGCCTTTATATTACGACACTTTATGACCAAAAACTGTCAAGTTCTAACCAAAACTGTTCATGCGCCTTGGTAACTAATATATAGACCACAGTAAAAATAATTGACTTTTTACAGAAAATATTGTTTTGATTGGAATCAGATTTATATTTTGAATTCAGAGAGAATCCTTACCTGATAGTAGTATGTTTGTGTACTTGGAATGGGTTTAATCAGGTCAATAGTTCTCTTAGCACCCATAATATCCAATACAACAGATTTTCGGACTTCCTGGGTGACTTTACTATATACCGGATATATCGCCAAAATGTGAGTTAGCTTAATAAAACTGAGAGAGTGTTCTTCTTGGTGCATATTTGATCAGAATGAATAAAACCGGGTGAAAGCGCGCCTTATCAGATGAATACGGGAAGTGGTTAATGGTTAAAATGTGATTTTTGGTCAAATAATCGGTCACAAGCGTCGATCGATGAGACGGCGCATTATCGTGCAACAAACGCCAACTTTCATCTTCGCGATATTCGGCCCGAACACGTCGAATACGGCACACCAAACGCTTCAAAGCTCCAAGATAGAATACCGCATTGACGTTTTGGCCGTGTGGAACAAATTTTTTGTGGACAATACCCTTGGAATCATCAAAAAAAAAAACAAATCAGCATTGTCTTCACTTTTGACTCCTCCATGCGCTATTTTTGGGGTTTCGTCTCGTCCGGTGCCTTCCATTCAGCACTCTGGCGTTTCCTTTTGGGATTATATTAGAAACACCACGTTTCGTCACCAGTTACAATATTGTAAAGGAAGTTTTTGTCCTTTTTGACCTCTTTAAGATGTCCTTCGAATGTTGGATTCTGAGCAATTTTTGGTCATCAGTCAACTTGTGCGGAACAAACCGTACATTCACCTTTCGTAAGAACAAATGTTCGAACAAAATACGATAAATCGATGTTTTGGAGATGTTCAATTCCATTTCCATGAATTTCAATAATGATTTCAGCTGATTTTTGATGAATTCACGCACAGTTTCAATGTATTTGCATTGAATTTATTTTGTTATGGCTGCTTTGTAAACCTATGCGACTGGTCGGTTTCGCTCAGAAAATTATTCGTATGTTTGGCCATGTACATTTGCTAGTCTCATTTTTCAACAACTAAGCTTATTATGAAAGCAGTCTTATGTTGAGGCAATGTTGAATTCCTATTTTGTACAGTTCTCATTTTATTAATAATCATATAAAAAGGAGAAAAATAGTTAAATAGGTACTTGGTCATTCTTATTTCATGGACAGTTAGTAGTACATATATACATATGTAACATATAAGAGATATTATTTAAGAAACAGTATTTTGCAAATACCCCCGAATCGCTGTCGATTCATTTTCGAAGAGGATGCTGACGAAGGGGTCAAGCAAAATTGGTTGCAGCAGGGTAAGCTGGAATAAGCAATGAGCAAGTCAATATTGATGGTCAAGAAAGCTCTGTTATGTGTTTAGCTACTATGTGCTGTTACCTTACGCCAAATTGTACAGTCAACAAGTAGACTGCCTGAAGGAAACAATCACCCCGAAGTGGCTAGCTTTAGTGAATTGAAAAGGAATTTTGATGCATCGATAGTGACTCTCAACAAGAGTGATGAACTTGACTAGAGTACTCGTATCTATTCAGTCAGGACCTAGCATCAAATTATTGTATATCGCAAATTATATGTATTTCTTCCACTATCCTCCCTTCCAATTACTGTTATCTATGCTATGATTATATTTCTTGTATGAAGCAATTTTAATGCTCTCAAAAGTTAAATACCGTAACAAGTAAATTCTGCTGTTTTGTGGCTGCAATAATCGTATGAAACTTACGCCTCTCTCACTTTTTCCTCTCGATACAAAATGCAAGTTTCATAGAAAGTTGCCTACAATTTGAGAGTTGCTGTTCAATTTCTCCAAAGAACTCTAACGTACATGGTTTGTTCGTATTGATGTTACACTGTTAATAATTTAATAAAGGAACTACGCTCGCTGTGTGTTTTCCATGTTATTGTTTGCTTCTTTCACGAGCTCGTACTCTTTTTTGAAATGCAAGTGCCGCTTACTGATTTTGTATGGCAGCAATTTCGCTGGCTATACCAAGTTAAACTTCAAATGTAAGATACTAAAAAAATCGTTTCAGGACATCCAGTGGATTCTGTTAATTATATGTAAAACAACAACAATTAACGAATTTTATTACGATCTCGTTTCCCATTGGCTCTGCTATTTGTTAAACGGACTTACGCTATTAGTGAACTATTGCTTTGAACCTGAAAAAGGAATATTAGAAAGGACATATGCTGTGGATTCTGGTACAGTTTACATTTTTTATCTTACTGTTACCTTTACTGTGGATGGCTAGACAACACTACCTGGTTACATTTTGCGTCATCTGCTCAGCTTACAAAACATGTGCTCTGTTATGAACGACAAGAAAAGTATCGACAACACACGAGCCCCAACAGAACTCATCATGTAGATGCTTATCAGCTGTTAAATGTTACTCAAATGCACGAGCTGCCGCCATTTCTCTTACCATCATACACTGTGACTTTACTAAAAGACAGTTATCATAAAACAACATTATGTGGATGCTGCGCAAAACTCAATATAATTCAAATGCTCTTTTGTGCTCTCCCATAAACTCCTCTTTCAGATACTTTGCAAATATTTCAAATATGTAATTAAAACTGTACTACTAAGTCCACACTTCCCCTTCATTGACCTTCCTCATATCAGTTTCTTTTTTGACCGGCTTAGCAGTGTCATTAACAAATAATTGCAATGTTCTAAAAATGTAAATGTAGTGGTGAGTGTTGCGTTGAGTGTGTAAATAAAATAATATATTCCCTAAACTGAGTAACGCAAATCAAAGTACTAAAAATTTTGTGACAACCATTGGAGGGAATTGCTTAGCAGAACGGTGGCTTTGGTGCAGTAGGAGAAGGAAACAGTATGACTATCGGGTCATTGAAAATGAATGCTCTCTTTCATATTTTATTTTTTATACCCAAACTTTCAGTTATGTCATGAATGCCTTTTAAAGTATTAAAAGCTACATTGTCTGGTGGGAGAGTGTTTGTAACTTATTCGAGAGCTGTACTGAGTTGAGCAGGGAATTGAGCGCGTTAGCACCAAATTGTTACAAACCTCATCTGCTTTTCGGCAAACAGTGGATCCCGACAACAAACAGCATGACTTTTTGGTAAACAAGATACAGACCATAACATCCAGTGGACTCCGAAACATTCGCTAGCAACACACACACTAAATAAATATTCACATACGAGTTTTTCTGTCGTTTAATCAAACGATGATTCCTAGGGTACTTTTAGTACTTTATATAGAAACGCTCACTATACGCGGATGAGCACCCGTGGAAGAAGTGGTGACTCGTGGTTGGCGCGTGTTAAAGGACGTACACTAATGGATTTCAATTAACCGTGGGGAAACTTGTAAACAAAAGTGACGATGAAAAGCGCTCCACAACCAAAATTTACGAAAATTTATTGATGGGTGTACTTAGGCGAGAATGGCGCAGAACATGAAAAAGTGGTGCTTTCCAAAATCCATTATATTTAATTTATTCAGCACGAACAAGTGTGCCGCCTCGACGAAACAGGTGTAAGGATCGACAGGTGTGTAGGGGAGAGTGGGAGGGGGCGGGGGTTGAATGGCAACAAAATACATTAATAAGTAACCATGCTACTTGCATATCTTGTGTAGTATATTAAAATTTATGTTAAGTCTTTAAACAAAAAAAATTGACAAATTTAGAAAAATAAGGGATAATCGTTTTTTATTTTAAGATGTAGACGTTTAATATAATTTTTGAATTCGTGTCTCCATAAAAGATCAAAGTAACTGAAAGTACAGTTATTCTGTTACTGTACCTAACCCTTTATTGTACTCCTAACGTTTGCGAGGTAGGCAGTCTCTGCCTCCGCACCGACACCGGCACGTCCCCCGTTAATCGCACCAGCTTTTTTTTTTTTTTTAATGATATCCGAAAACCAATGGTTTTTGTTTGCAAGCCTATAGCCTAAAGGAGTTTGAAATGCCGTCCCACAGTTTCCCTTAGACAGAGTTGTTTGACGAGTGCTCTCTCAGAGAGCAGCGAAGTGCAAGTCCAAGTAGAAAAATTCGTTCGGCTGTCCTGTTGTGATTGAAACTTCTCGACGTGGCGAACCTTTCCTTGTTTTTGTTGACGTGGCTTTTGTTGCCTGCAACAGAAGGCTGGGTGCTAATCTTGGGCTGCCAACGTGCGTAGCTTTGTTCCCCGGAGGCGATGTTAGGGACCTCGGAGCGGCCCGCACCATCTAAAGACACTGGAGGACGTGCTTTCCGTCTAATCACAACATGATCCTGATCGTTGGGTGTTTGTGGTTTGTTTCGGCGAGACAGCCAGGTAGCTTGATGAATTCTTCTTATGCTAGGAATCTAGTACGGTCAGATAACCCATATTGTCGAGCCCCACCCTGGCGTTTAACGTTCGCCAAGCACAATTTTTTGATTGTCAGCTTCTCGTTTTAAGCTCGCCTTTAATTGGCGATGTTCTTGGGCTACCCATAGGATACTGTTTGTCAAACCACCAGAAGGCCGTGAGCTGCTTGATCTATAATGTGAAAGAATCGTGTTATCTGAACACGTCCGAAGTGAATGGCCGAATCATAGAAAACATTTCCTCGCTTGCGTGAAACTTCAGGATGCCATCCTTCATCTACATATATACTAACAAATTACCAATTGTTGTATTCTTTACCAAAGGGTCACTTCCTGTTGAGCATTGGGAACAGGAATATGACTTTTCTTCTTTTCTTCCTCAGCATTCTGGCAAACATAAAATTTCTATAGGCAATAACATTATCCCACAGTAAAACGACCCTTAAATGGAAGGTGCCTAACAAAATTTCGAAGAAAGGAAAATGCAAAAACTAAAGGTTTCAGTGGTAAAGGAGGAATTCCTCCTTAACTGCGGTGTTCTATTTTCAATAAGGGTACAGCAGCACTACGCTGTGCACACCTCTGTGTCACAGTTCATTAACGCATGTAAACTGAAAGTGTCAAAAGCTTGATTTTTCATCAGAGGTAGTTGTGGGCGTCAACAGGAACAACGGTCATATGTTTTTTTACCCAAGGTTCCACTTATTGCCTCAGCTCCACTCTCAGTTTTTCTTTGGCTGGTTGCTGCTTTTCTTCTTCTTATAATTGCTTCTCCTCATTTTTAATATGTATGCAAAGTAAATTGAATAATCAGGTGCATTGAACTTAAATTCGCCCTGCTCTTGCGTTTAAATTCTTTTACACTACTTAGTAACGTCAAGTACCTTTTTGCCAGGCACTCCGCCGCCCTTTTACTTCATTATCGCCAACTCGATCCGTCCAAAATTCCTCAAAAAGAGTTGAAGACGTTTTAGGCAAATTTGCCATTGCATTGACTCGTTAAACAAGTGTAATTTTAAATTAATTAAATGGGCGTTATTGCTCAAACTCATTCGACTTTAATGAAAGGCACCCTAACAAAATGGTCCTTAACAGGAAAGTCTCAAAGTTGCACACCTGTGTTACGTATAGCCGGATGTATAACATTGGCTAGTTGGAAATTTTTTCTTTATGTTTTAAAGGCATTTGATATCGGCATTCGTTATCTTAGGAAGCAAAAAATTTAACATCGGCAGAATAAATTTTTTTTATATCGTATATACTAATAATAT